>NC_053025.1:585780598-586080598 GCF_003073215.2 Triticum urartu
ATTGCGAGCAGATGGCTGATATGAGATAGCGGAGTGAAGTTTGATCAGCCGCATTACCCATGGGGCGTAGAACTTCAAGCCAAACAGATCAGAGCCTGATGCAGCAAGTTGGCGAATGAAGAAGTCCTGTGCATTGAAGCATTTGCCATGAGGAATATAGAAGACCAAAGTCTTCATTGCACCTTCCAGCTTGGCATGTGGAGAGTGTCCTTTGATGGGCCAGAGAGTTCGCCTTATGATGTGATAAATAGTCCTTGGCAGATACTCAAGGTCTTCAACAAAGAACTCTTTGGGATATGCAGCAACTTGGGGCAATGGCTTCATCATACTGAGCATCTGATTCATGTTAGGTTCAGGCTTCTGAAAGATGCTCTCCACAGCTTCACTGTGAAGTTGACAACCAGATTCGTAGAGATCGCCGGGAGTGGGTAGACCAGTGAGCTCAATGATGTCAAAGACTTTGGCTTCATGATGAAAGTTTCCTGTCATCCACTCCAGGACCCAAGTCTTCGGATCTCTGTTATACCCGCGGATGTGAAGTGTGGCATAGAATTGTAGCAGCAACTCTTCATTCCAATGCTCTTGGTTAGTGACGAACGGCAGCAACCCAACCTCTTTGAAGCAATCCAGACCTTCTTCCAGACAGGGCAGACCAGCTATTGCTTCAATGTCAAGATGCTTGTGTGGGAAGATGTGACCTTGATTGTAAAGAATGCAGGAGTAATAGCTCGCTGCGGATAGCTCTAGAACCGATTAGATGATATTCTTTCCCTTGAGTAGGGGTTCCTGGAGCTATTGAAGAATGTGTTGTCTGCTCTGAAGCCATTGATATTGAAGGATCCAGGTGCTGATGCAGGACCTGGGAACCTGGGCAATCTTGGGATTGGCTTCTGTACCTGAGGCCTGTGCTCAACATGATAGTCGAACTGAGGACCGGCAGTAGGCGCAGGGACAGAAGTAGTGGGATCAGTGGCTTTGCTGACTTCTGGTGCTTGGGTTGGTGAAGGCTCCACATTAGCTTCAGCCATGACAGCGTTAGTGGCTTCAGTGGTGTTGGTGGTGGAAACCTCAAGATTTTCAACCTCCACTTGACGAGCTGGAGGGTTGGTCACAATCACGTTCTCCTCGAGAACCACTTCTTGGTGGGACAGGGGAGTAGCAGCTTGTGGGACTTCTTCTTCATCGGCTGATGCGGCCGGAATGTCTTCAGCAGCTTCAGCTTCAGACGCAAAGACTGGAGGCCTTGGTCCTTTGCGAAGTCTGCGCAACGCAGGCGACGCCTGTGTAGTTGGAGTTGGCTGGGATTCAAGGTCTTCTTCCTCTTGTGGGCGATCAGCTCATGAAGCATCCTGAGCAATTGGCGTCAGAGGACGACCAATGCTGATGAGTTCGCTGTGCTCGAGCTGAGGAAGGGCTGCATCATCTTCAACATGGTCATGGTGACCAATGTTTTCAGCAGCGATGGGATCAGCTGCTGGAAAGTCTTCAGCTTCATGAGCCTTTGTGAAAGCAGGCTCATGGATAGTCAGTTGACGTTCTTGAGGTTCATTGTTGAGGTGAACCATGGAGATGGGTTCAACAATTAAGGGCTCTGTGGGAGCAGCCCGTTCTTTCTTGGTCTTCCTCTTCTTCTTGGAGGGGGCAGTAGGAGAGGCTTCAGGATGTTTCCTCTTCCTGGCTTCAGCCTCAGCAGTCCTCGTCTTCTTCAGCTCTGAAGCGGTTGACCGGGCTTTTGGCTTCGAGCCAGTCATTCTAGTTGGGAAGATAACGGGATCTGCTTCCTGCCTTGGTGCGAGAGATTCGGCCACACTGGGCTTCTTCTTCTGCTTAGCAGCCATCCTGGGATCAATGCCCGGACGCCCAAGGGCCTTGCCCTTCTCAGCTTCGTTGTAGCCTTGCACACACTTGTCAGCCAGGCTCTTCATGCGCTCTCGAGAACCCTGAGCTTCTGCGCGTTTCTTGAGAAAGGCTTCTTTCAGCTCGTGCAGCATAATCTTGAAGTTTTTCACCTCTTGCGCGCTGAGCTTGGCTATATGCTTCTTGAACTGAGCCTTTTCATAGTCAATCTTTTGCTTCAGTTCGACGATGCGCTGAGAGAGAGCTAGCTCTGAAGCAATGGCGCCATGGAAGGCGACACTGAGGCCAATGGGTAGTTGCAGATCTTCGAAGCTGATGTTTGGCGTGTCAAACCACTCATCAATGAAGTTGTGGATGATTGTTACGTCAAAGAGAGGCAGATTATTGAAGATTTCTGCTTCTTCTTTTCTCTTGATGAGTTGCTCAAGAGCGTCATCCGCAAGATCTTCATCACTTGACAGATCAATGGCATCGTTGCGCAGAATGGCAGCAGCTGTTAGCTCTTGGCTGGTGTGTGGCAGAGGCATCTTGACCTTCTGGGGCTTGGAGATGCGTGACAAATCTTCAGACTGCACACTGTCTTCAGGAGGTGCAGTTGCCAGTGGCTTCGCCCGTGAGATTTTTGGTGCAGAGGACGGCTTTGAAGCTTTTGGCTGCTTTAGCTTCTTTGGCTTCAGCGCTGCAGGCGCTTCATCTGATTCAGCGTCATCTGCAGGCTCATTCACGGCTATCCCTTGAACCACGATGTGAGTGATGAGACCTTCAAGGTTGTAGAAGGGCCCAAGAAGATTGGGTTCAGCTTCACGAGTTCCATCGGCACGGGGAGCAGAGGGACCAGGGTTGAAATCTAGACCCAAAGTCTTCTTGTTCTGCTTCGCTGAGTTCTGGGCAAACTGGAAGTTGCGCTTAAACAGATTGTCGTCACGACACCATAGCAGGGACGATCGGTCAGCATCCGCAGGCTGTGGTCCACGGACCATGCAGGGATAGAAGCCTTGTTCAATGGCTTCATCTCTGGTCCTGGGTTGAAGATTTTTGTAGAGGATGTCTCCCCATGGTCGCTTGATGGCATTCTTTTCAGCATATTCCTTGGTCACAAATCTGTATTTGAACCACTATTCTGCCCAATAACGTCGAATCCATTGGATTCGTGTCTTGCGCTGATTGTAATCCTCTTCAGGATCTGTCTTGTACAGCTCTGAGAGGTCATCGGGCAGATCTCTTGATGTTTCTCCTTGGCGCTTTCTGCCACCCTTCCTTGCTGATTTCTCTGAAGCCATGCACTTTAAATTGAAAGGCTTCAATACGTTCAAAGGCTTCAAAGGTTTTCGCTTGCTGGACAAACAGGAACTGGCTTCGGGAGAATTTATGTGATGCTGTAAGTATTCTGCAAATGAATGTAGACTATGAGAACCAAGGGATTCTCCCACGGACATGTACCTGTGACAACATTAAGGTGCGAGGGAAGGGGAAGAGGTCATATGCATTCTTAGAAGATTTTGAAGATAAATCAGTTTAGAAGACATTGACCTCATCGTGCGAAGACATTCACTCATAGATAAGGAGTTGGTTCCAGATTTGTACGAATCCACGGATCAGTACAAGTGAGGAATCTAACTACTTTGTGAAGCATAAGTGAATATACTAGGCATGTTATGAGATGCAGTATGAAAGAGATCCAACTTGTGTGAACAGAAACTGCTTGTTGTAGAAAGTGACGAATCTATAGGATCAAGGGGGCTGTAAAAAGGAAGTTTTATTTACCACACGAAGAACTGCTAGACGGAGTGGAAGAGGAGGCTGAGCAGTTCGGTCATCCGTGCCCTAACTTGGCGACGGAGGACACCTACGGCGACGGCGGAGAAGACGATGTCCGCGGTCGGCGTGAAGACGGCGTCGGAGAGGTTGCGGCAGCGAAGCGCTTCGTCGCCGGCGTCGTCGAGGGCTAGCGGTGGCGCTAGGGTTCGTGTGAGAGTGGAAGAAGAGATAATGACTGTTGTGAGGTGTGTATTTATAGGTACAGGGGCGGCACTGCGTTATTACACAGGTGCCCCTGGCGATTCACATCTGTAGAACACGTGGCCATCATGCAGCATATCGGGGGTTGTTCCACGTCCCATGCACGCCTGGATTGTTGGGTGGTCGTTCCCACTTCTCTCCGGGTTTCAGGTGGAGGAATGAGCATTGAAAATGGACTTAATGGTTGTCTCTGTATCTTCTGCTGACAAGGACGCAGAGAAGACATTCGACAGTTTCAATAGAATGCATATGATTTGGAGAGATATAGTTTGAGATAGAAAGCATAGAGAGGTTAGGGTCCGATCACATTCACTTAGTTCAAAAGATTCAACAGGAAGACATAGCTATAAGTGAATGCTGTAGAGGACAGAACACTAGTATATATATAATCAACATAGTGAAGATAATCATGAAGACATGTTGAAATTGAAGCCAAACCAAATGTGAAGATATAGCAAATGTAAAGCCATAAGTGAAACACTTCAAACAGAACATTTTGGTGGTGGCGTTACCCACCGTATAGGAAGTATTAGACCCAGACACGACGCACAATTATTGTGGCGCTCCGAAGTCAAATTCCACATTAATGTATTCACACTTAGAATGTATGTCTTCATTGATTGAAGATATACTTTACTTCGTGTGTTGCACACCTAAGTCATCAATATGCATAAGTGTTAGGATGTGTGCCTGATCACAGGACATTTGAGGATTCCAGGATATTTAGCTCACACCGTAACTTGCAAAATCTCTTCTCATCCAAGGGCTTGGTGAAGATATCTGCCAATTGCTCTTCAGTGTTGACGTGTATGATATCAATATCTTCCTTCACAACATGATCTCTGAGAAAGTGATGACGAATTTCAATGTGCTTTGTCTTCGAGTGCTGAACTGGGTTGTTGGCAATCTTGATGGCGCTTTCATTGTCGCAGTAGAGTGGCACTTGCTTCAGATGAATGCCATAGTCCTTGAGTGTTTGCTTCATCCACAGAAGCTGAGCGCAGCAAGATCCAGCAGCAATGTATTCCGATTCAGCAGTGGAGAGAGATACACAGTTCTGCTTCTTCGAAGACCAACATACAAGTGATCATCCCAGAAAGTGACATGTGCCTGATGTAGACTTGCGATCCACTTTGTCACCAGCATAATCAGCATCCGAGAATCCAACTAGATCAAACTCTGAGCCCTTTGGATACCATAATCCTAGAGTTGGGGTGTGAGCCAAATATCGAAGAATTCGCTTCACAACTAAGTGATGCGACTCCTTTGGTGTCGCTTGAAATCGAGCACACATGCAAACACTAAGCATAATATCTGGCCTAGATGCACATAGATAAAGCAAAGAACCAATCATGGAGCGGTATACCTTTTGGTCGAACTCTTTACCATTGTCGTCAGGACCCAGATGATGCTTGGCTGGCATTGGCGTTGTGAAGCCTTTGCAGTCTTGCATACCGAACTTCTTCAGGCAATCTTTGAGATACTTCTCTTGAGATATGAAGATGCTGTTGTGTTGCTGTCGTATTTGGAGACTGAGGAAGAACTTCAGCTCTCCCATCATGGACATCTGATATTGCTCTTGCATCATATATCCAAACTCTTCACTGTACTTCTGATTGGTGCAGCCGAAGATAATGTCGTCCACATATATTTGGCACACAAACAGTTCACCATCATATGTCTTTGTGAAGAGAGTGGGGTCTAGGGAACCAGGTATGAAGCCTTTGCTCTTCAGGAAGTATTTGAGTGTGTCATACCGGGCCCGAGGTGCTTGTTTGAGGCCATACAGTGCCTTGTGAGCTTGTATACCATGTCAGGATGTTTTGGATCTTCAAAGCCAGGCGGTTGTGCAACATACACTTCTTCTTCAATCTTGCCATTGAGAAAGGCGCTCTTCACATCCATTTGATATAGAAGTATGTTGTGATGATTTGCATAGGCCAGCAGTATGCGTATGGGTTCAAGTCTAGCCACAGGAGCAAATGTTTCATCGAAGTCAATGCCTTCCACTTGAGTATATCCTTGAGCAACGAGACGAGCTTTGTTTCTGACAACTTGACCATGCTCATCTTGCTTGTTGCGGTATATCCATTTGGTTCCTATTATGTTGTGCTCTCGAGGATCAGGACGCTTAACCAGTTCCCATACATTATTCACCTCAAACTGTTGAAGCTCTTCTTGCATAGCTTGAATCCATTCAGGTTCCATGAAGGCTTCTTCAACTTTCTTGGGTTCTGTAATTGAGACGAATGCGAAGTGCCCACAGAAATTTGCTAGCTGAGTTGCCCTTGAACGAGTGAGTGGACCGGGTGCATTGATGCTATCAATTATTCTCTCAATCTGCACTTCATTGGCAACGCGAGGATGTACAGGGCGAAGGTTTTGCTCTTGCTGATCATTGTCATTGTTAGTGGGATTGTCTTCAGGCTGAGCATTGTCTTCAGGTTGATCAGGTGCGGAGATGATAAGTTCCTCTTCAGGTTGAGCTTCAGAGGGTATGATTTCTCCGGTTCCCATAAGCTTGATTGATTCGCTGGATGGAACTTCATCTAGCACATTTGGGAGGTGCTCTCTTTGTGAACCGTTAGTCTCATCAAACCGCACATCCACTGTTTCAACCACTTTATAATTAAATAGATTGAAGACTCTGTAGGAGTGCGAATCCTTTCCATTTCCAAGCATAAAACCCTCATGTGCTTTTGGTGCAAATTTTGAAGTGTGATCTGATCCTTGATCCAGCACCTGGCGCCAAACACTCTGAAGTAACTGACATTTGGCTTCTTGCCAGTAAGGAGCTCATAAGATGTCTTGTTCAGAAGCTTATGAAGATAAACACGATTGATTGTATGGCATGCAGTATCAATGGCTTCAGGCCAGAATTTTCTTGGAGTCTTGTATTCATCAAGCATCGTTCGGGCCATCTCAATGAGTGTTCTGTTCTTGCGTTCGACGATGCCATTCTGCTGTGGCGTGTACGGGGCTGAGAATTCATGTGTGATGCCCAAGGTATCAAAATATGTATCAAGGCCAGTGTTCTTGAATTCAGTGCCATTGTCACTTCTGATGTGCTTTATCTTGGCGCCATAGTTGTTCATTGCTCGATTGGCGAAGTTTCTGAAGACATCCTGCACTTCAGTCTTGTAGAGGATTATGTGCACCCAAGTATATCTAGAATAATCATCAACAATAACAAAGCCATAGAGGCAAGCAGTAGTAGTAAGAGTTGAGTAATGAGTGGGACCGAAAAGATCCATGTGGAGCAGTTCGAAGGGTCGAGTGGTTGTCATGATTGTCTTCGAGGGATGTTTGGCCCTCGTCATCTTTCCTGCTTCATAGGCACCGCATAAGTGATCTTTCTTGAACTTGATGCCCTCGATGCCTATGACATGCTTCTTCTTTGCAAGGGTGTGGAGGTTCCTCATGCCAGCATGCCCTAGCCTCCGATGCCAGAGCCAGCATTCTGAAGCTTTTTCTAGAAGACATACGGCAAGCTATGGTCTTGCCGAGAAATCTACTACATACAAATCATCTTTCCGATACCCTTCAAACACTAGAGACTTGTCAGATTCCATTAGTACAAGGCAGCAACATTTTCCAAATATTACGATCATGTTCAAATCGCAAAGCATTGAGACAGACATTAAGTTGAAGCCAAGGGATTCAACAAGCATGACTTTATCCATGTGTTGATCCTTTGAGATTGCAACTCTACCTAGACCCAATACCTTACTTTTACCAGTGTCAACAAATGTGATGTGACTCTTGTCGGATGGACGTAAGGTTGAGTCCATAAGAAGGCTTCTTTTGCCAGTCATGTGGTTGGTACACCCACTATCAATAATCCATTCTGAAGACGTTGGTGTCGTACCCTACAATGCAGTTAGGGGGATAGGCTTCACGAAGAGAATTGTGAAGCAAAAACATTTGACGAACTAGTGGGTTATGAAAGCTTAGATCCAGATTAGGACTGATAGGGAGAGTAGCAAGCGATTCAGGAATGAAGTACATAGTAAGACCATTCGGGCATTTGATCTTGCGCCCTACAAGATGTTTAAGGTCCCCAGCAATAGCGTCAGACGATTTTGGTTTTCTGCTGGAGACCTTTCCCTAGAAAAGAGAGTTAAGCTTTCTTAGCCACCCACATCTTCAAGGGTGGCTTAGAAGCAATAAGTCTAAGTGCAGCGTCTGAGAACTTTGGCTTTGGAGCCCTAGCAAAAAGTCTTGCAGGCGGACAATAGTACTCATAAGAATAAGCAGAATAGTTCTTGGTCCGATGAACATGGCAGTTTGATGAACCGCGCTCATATTCATAGGCCTGAGTATGGTTTCCCTGCAAAACATTGGCGTTAGTGCGACTCAGGTGAGTCCTCTGTCTGTATGAAGCCTTTGGACCGTATGAAGCCTGTGGTCTGAGGTTTGTCTTCTTCACGTGTGGTGTCATGATGACATTCACAGGAAGATTCTCCAGACTCTTTTTCGGAACCCAGATCTTCTTCATAGGTGGTCCGTTCCTGCAATTAGTACCAATGTACCTGGCAAACACTTCACCATTCTGATTCTTAAACAGTTTATAGTTTGCATCAAAGGATTCATCAATGACAATGGGGTTTGCACAAGTGAAGCCAGATAGAGTGGATGGATCTGCTGAAGATTCCTTTGCAGCAACCCATGTGGTTTTGGGGTACTGCTCAGGTTTCCAGTAAGAGCCATCAACATTCATTTTCCTTACGAACCCAACACCCTCTTTCCTCGGGTTTCGGTTCAAGGTCTGCTTTTTGAGGACATCACATAGTGTCTGATGCCCTTTAAGACTTTTGTACATCCCTGTTTCAAGCAATGTCCTCAACCTAGCATTCTCATCAGCAATAGCAGTGGAATCCTCAGCAGAGGGGTTAGTTCCCACATCAACAGTTGAAGATATTGCAATAGTAGCAGCAGTAGAACATTCAGCAACAGTAGTAGCATTATCACGCTCAATGCATTTAAGACATGGTTGTTCAAATGCTTCCTGAGCAGAACTGATCTGTTTGGCGTGAAGTGACTCGTTTTCCTTTTGAAGATCTTCATGAGCCGCTCTCAATTTCTCAAGATCTTGCTTCCTTTGAAGATAATCATAGAAAAGTTTTTCATGAGTTGTTGAGAGCGTTTCATGACGACTTTCAAGTTCCTCATACTTAACGTGAAGATTTTTTATGTCTTCAATTAAGGACTCAGATCGAGTCATTTCAGCGCCTAACATATCATCGCTTTTGTCTAACAGTTTTTGAATATGTTCCATAACTTTCTATTGTTCAGTTGCAATTTTAGCAAGTGTTTTGTAGCTGGGTTTTGAACCACAATTAGAGTCATCTTCACTAGATGTTTGATAGTGAGTAGTGCGTGTGTTTACCTTGGCACCGCGTGCCATGAAGCAGTAGGTAGGAGCGGAGTAGTCCTTGTCATTTGCATCGGTGTCGGTGATGAAGTCATTGTCTTCAGTGTTGAAGATGGACTTGGCAACGTATGCTGTAGCCAGACTTGCAACGCCAGAATCGGACTCTTCCTCAGACTCCACCTCCGCCTCCTCAGAAGCAGACTCCTCCTCTGAATCCATTTCCTTGCCAACAAACGCACGTGCCTTGCCAGATGAGCTCTTCTTGTGTGATGAAGACTTTGAAGAAGACTTGGAATAAGACTTTGAGTATTTCTTTTTCTTCTTGTCGTCAAAGTCATATTCCTTGCTCTTCTTCTTCTTTTTGTTCTCATTGTCCCACTGCGGACACTCAGAGATGAAGTGGCTAGGTTTCTTGCACTTGTGACATATTTTCTTCTTGTAGTCATGAGCAGAAGCTTCATCATTCCTTGAGCTTGATCGGGAAGACTTTCTGAAGCCTTTCTTCTTGGTGAATTTTTGGAACTTCTTCACAAGCATAGCAAGTTCCCTTCCAATGTCTTCAGGATCATCAGAACTGCTGTCAGATTCTTCTTCAGATGAGGAGACAACATTTGCCTTCAAGGCACGAGTTCGCCCATAGTTTGGACCGTAGATATCTCTCTTCTCAGAAAGCTGAAACTCATGTGTGTTGAGCCTCTCAAGTATGTCAGACGGATCGAGTGTCTTGAAATCAGGACATTCTTGAATCATCAGGGCTAGGGTGTCAAACGAACTATCAAGTGATCTCAGTAGTGTCTTGACGACTTCATGCTTGGTGATCTCGGTAGCGCCAAGAGCTTGGATCTCATTCGTGATGTCAGTAAGTCGATCAAACGTGAGCTGGACATTCTCATTGTCATTTCTCTTGAAGCGGTTGAAGAGGTTGCGAAGAACACTGATTCTCTGATCTCTCTGGGTTGAGACGCCTTCGTTGACCTTGGAGAGCCAGTCCCAGACCAGCTTAGATGTTTCCAAAGCACTCACGCGGCCATACTGTCCTTTGGTCAGATGACCACAGATGATATTCTTGGCAGTAGAGTCCAGTTGAACGAACTTCTTGACGTCAGCAGCAGTGACACCTTCTCCAGCCTTGGGAACGCCGTTCTTGACGACATACCATAGGTCGACGTCAATGGCTTCAAGATGCATGCGCATCTTATTCTTCCAGTAGGGATATTCAGTTCCATCGAAGACGGGGCACGTAGCGGAGACTTTGATTATCCCTGCAGTCGACATAGCTAAAACTCCAGGTGGTTAAACCGAATCACACAGAACAAGGTAGTACCTTGCTCTGATACCAATTGAAAGTGCGTTATATCGACTAGAGGGGGGGTGAATAGGCGATTTTTATGAAAGTCTTCAAAACATGGAAGTTATGAAGACAAACGATAGAAATAAACCTATTACCCTGCAGCGGAAGGTAGACTACACTAGGCAAGCCATAGTCAAGTATTCAATGGAGTGAAAGCACAATGACTAATAGCAGCAATGTAGTAAGGATCAGGTAGGAAGATATTATGAAGCCAAACAGAACCCGCAGTCACTCAGTGAAGATAAAAGATAGTGCAATCATACAATGACTTCACAAGGAGTAACAATACGTAAAGAGAGGGGAAGGATGAAACCAGTGACTCGTTGAAGACAATGATTTGTTGGACCAGTTCCAGTTGCTGTGACAACTGTACGTCTGGTTAGGGCGGCTAGGTATTTAAACCTGAGGACACACAGTCCCGGACACCCAGTCCTGAACACGCAGCTCAGGACACCCAGTCCTCATCGTATTCCCCTTGAGCTAAGGTCACACAGACCTCGCCCAATCACCCTGGTAAGTCTTCAAGGCAGACTCCGAAACCTTCACAGACTTCGTTCACCGGCAATCCACAATGTCTCTTGGATGCTCAGAACGCGACGCCTAACCGGCTGGAGGATTCACAGTCCTCAAGTGTAATAAGTCTTCAGATCACACAGACAAGAAGACTTAAGTGATGCCTAATTCTCTTTGGCTCTGGGTGGTTAGGGCTTTATCCTCACAAGGAATTCTCTCTCAAAGGCTTCGAGGTGGGTTGCTCTCAAACGACAAAAGCCGTACACTAACTCTGAGCAGCCAACCATTTATGGTTGTAGGGGGTGGGCTATTTATAGCCACTAGGCAACCCGACCTGATTTGTCGGAAATGACCCTGGGTCACTAAGGAACTGACACGTGTTCCAACGGTCAGATTTCAAACTCACACAGGAACTTTACTTGGGCTACAAGCAAAGCTGACTTGTCCGACTCTGGACAAGATTTGCTCTCATAGTCTTCACTCGAAGACATAGGTTTTTGGTTAAGCATCACTTCAGTCATTCTGACTGGTTCTCTTGGACCCCACTTAACAGTACGGTGGTTCCTATGACTCAACAAAGAAGAAAAAGAACTACGAAAGATCTAAGTCTTCGAGCTCCATAGGCTTCATGTGAATGTCTTCTCTTGTCATAGTCTTCAATGTGAATATCTTCATATACCACCTTTGACTTCAATGTCTTCATACATTTTTAGGGGTCATCTCTGGTAGGAAAACCGAATCAATGAGGGAATTCTACCTGTGTTATCCTGCAATTCTCACAAACACATTAGTCCCTCAACTAGGTTTGTCGTCAATACTCCAAAACCAACTAGGGGTGGCACTAGATGCACTTACACAGACAATCTGAGCACATGCTCAACGATTGAGCTTTACTCCCTTAGTTTGTAGGCTTAAGAAACTTGTCAGAGGTCTCATACCTCTTGACGTGGGCATTAGTCTGAACTCCCAATTTTAGTCTTTGGAACATCTCATATGTTCTGCGACGTTTCAAAACGTCTTTGGTGCCACAATTCTAAACCGTTAGTATTACGCACTGAACTATCACGTAGTCATCAGAACGTGTATGTCAGATGTTTCCCAACATCTACAGACGATGCTCGAGGTTCAACGCACTGAGCGGTGCATTAAGGACATAGCCCTTCTGTGCAGCAATGAGGACAATCCTCAGTTCACGGACCCAGCCCGCATAATTGCTACTGTCAACTCTCAACTAAATTTTCTCTAGGAACATATCTAAAATAGTAGAACCAAAGCATGAGCTACGACATAATTTGCAAAGACCTTTTAACAATGTTCATGATAATTAAGTTCATCTAATCAAATTATTCAATGAACTCCCACTTAGATAGACATCCCTCTAGTCATCTAAGTGATACATGATCCGAGTCAACTAGGCCGTGTCCGATCATCACGTGAGACGGACTAGTCATCATCGGTGAACATCTTCATGTTGATCGTATCCACTATACGACTCATGTTCGACCTTTCGGTCTTCCGTGTTCCGAGGCCATGTCTGTACATGCTAGGCTTGTCAAGTTAACCTAAGTGTATTGCATGTGTAAATCTGGCTTACACCCGTTGTATGCGAATGTTAGAACCTATCACACTCGATCATCACGTGGTGCTTCGGAACAACGGACCTTAGCAACGGTGCACAGTTAGGGGGAACACAATCCTTGATATTTTAATGATTGATCATCTTATTTATGCTACCGTTGTTCTAAGCAAATAAGATGTAAAAACATGACAAACATCACATGCAAATCATAAAGTGACATGATATGGCCAATATCATCTTGCGCCTTTGATCTCCATCTTCGACGCGCGGCATGATCACCTTCGTCACCGGCATGACACCATGATCTCCATCATCGTGTCTTCATGAAGTTGCCTCGTCAACTATTACTTCTACTACTATGGCTAACGATTAGCAATAAAGTAAAGTAATTGCATGACGTTTATGTTGACACGCAGGTCATAAATAAATTAAGACAACTCCTATGGCTCCTGCTGGTTGTCATACTCATCGACATGCAAGTCGTGATTCCTATTACAAGAACATGATCAATCTCATACATCACATATATCATTCATCACATCCTTTTGGCCATATCACATCACAAAGCAAACCCTGCAAAAACAAGTTAGACATCCTCTAATTGTTGTTGCATGTTTTACGTGGCTGCTATGGGTTTCTAGCAAGAACGTTTCTTACCTACGCAAAACCACAACGTGATATGCCAATTTCTATTTACCCTTCATAAGGACCCTTTTCATCGAATCCGATCCGACTAAAGTGGGAGAGACAGACACCCGCTAGCCACCGTATGCAACTAATGCATGTCAGTTGGTGGAACCAGTCTCACGTAAGAGTACGTGTAAGGTCGGTCCGGGCCGTTTCATCCCACGATGCCGCCGAATCAAGATAAGACTAGTAACGGCAAGTAAATTGACAAAATCGATGCCCACAACAACTTGTGTTCTACTCGTGCATAGAAACTACGCATAGACCTAGCTCATGATGCCACTGTTGGGGATCATAGCAGAAATTCAAAAAATTTCCTACGTGTCACCAAGATCAATCTATGGAGAGACTAGCAACGAGAGAGAGGTGTGCATCTACATACCCTTGCAGATCGCTAAGCGGAAGCGTCCAAGAGAACGGGGTTGATGGTGTCGTACACGCAACGATTCAGATCGCGGTCGATTCCGATCTAAGCGCCGAACAACGGCGCCTCCGCGTTCAACACACGTGCAGCCCGGTGACGTCTCCCGCGCCTTGATCCAGCAAGGAGAGAGAGGGAGAGGTTGGGGAAGACTCCGTCCAGCAGCAGCACGACGACATGGTGATGGTGGAGGAGCGCGGGACTCCAGCAGGGCTTCGCTAAGCACTACGAGAGACGAGAAGGGAGAGAGGTAGGGCTGCGCCAAGAGGGAGATCAAATCATGTGTTGGGCAGCCCCCAATACCTCAAGTATATATAGGGGAAGGGGAGGGGCTGCGCCCCCATCTAGGGTTCCCTCCCTAGGGGTGGCGGCAGCCCCAAAACCCATCTAGGGTTGCGGCCACGGGGGAGGGGGGGAGAGGGGGCGCCCTAGGGTGGGCCTTAAGGCCCATCTGGACCTAGGGTTTGCCCCCTTCCCACTCTCCACGCGCCTTGGGCCTTGGGGGGGGGGGGGGGGGCGCACCAGCCCACCTGGGGCTGGTCCCCTCCCACACTTGGCCCACGCAGCCTTCTGGGGCTGGTGGCCCCACTCGGTGGACCCCCGAGACCCTCCCGGTGGTCCCGGTACGTTACCGATAGCACCCGAAACTTTTCCGGTGACCAAAACAGGACTTCCCATATATAAATCTTTACCTCCGGACCATTCCGGAACTCCTTGTGATGTCCGGGATCTCATCCGGGACTCCAAACAACATTCGGTAACCGCGTACATACTTTCCCTATAACCATAGCGTCATCGAACCTTAAGTGTGTAGACCCTACGGGCTCGGGAATCATGCAGATATGACCGAGACATCTCTCTGGTCAATAACCAACAGCGGGATCTGGATACCCATGTTGGCTCCCACATGTTCCACGATGATCTCATCAGATGAACCATGATGTCAAGGATTCAACCAATCCCGTATACAATTCCCTTTGTCTATCGGTACGATACTTGCCCGAGATTCGATCGTCGGTATCCCGATACCTTGTTCAATCTCGTTACCGGCAAGTCTCTTTAATCGTTCCGTAACACATCATCCCGTGATCAACTCCTTGGTCACATTGTGCACATTATGATGATGTCCTACCGAGTGGGCCCAGAGATACCTCTCCATTTACACGGAGTGACAAATCCCAGTCTCGATTCGTGCCAACCCAACAGACACTTTCGGAGATACCCGCAGTGCACCTTTATAGCCACCCAGTTACGTTGTGACGTTTGGTACACCCAAAGCATTCCTACGGTGTCCGGGAGCTGCACAATCTCATGGTCTAAGGAAATGATACTTGACATTAGAAAAGTTTTAGCATACGAACTACACGATCTTGTGCTGTGCTTAGGATTGGGTCTTGTCCATCACATCATTCTCCTAATGATGTGATCCCCGTTATCAACGACATCCAATGTCCATGGTCAGGAAACCGTAACCATCTATTGATCAACGAGCTAGTCAACTAGAGGCTTACTAGGGACATGGTGTTGTCTATGTATCCACACATGTATCTGAGTTTCCTATCAATACAATTCTAGCATGGATAATAAACGATTATCATGAACAAGGAAATATAATAATAACCAATTTATTATTGCCTCTAGGGCATATTTCCAACAAGGTTTGGGGTTCAAAGATTTTGAACCTTTTAATTTGGCAATGTTAGCAAGACAGGCCTGGCGCCTACTCCAACACTCGGAGTCGCTATGCGCACGGTTACTGAAGAGCATCTATTATCCACAGTCAACCATCCTCGATGCAACTCTAGGGGGCCACCCTAGTCAGATATGGAGGGCTATAGTTGAGGGGTGCGACACACTCAAACTTGGCCTGATCAAACGTATCGATAATGGGGAAAGCACGACATATGGGAGGATAATTGGTTGCCTAGAGAGGAAATGATGAGACCATATGGCTGCATCAACGCAAATCCTCCTTTGATGGTCTCAGAACTAATGGACGCCACTTCGGCCTCATGGGATATGAATAAGCTAAATGCCACGTTCCTGAGTTTTGATGCAAAGGTGATTTCTAGTATCCCTTTATGTACTATGAATGTCCCAGATTTCTGGAGCTGGGCTCATGAGAGACGGGGCCAATTTTCAGTAAAGTCTGCATATAATATGCTAGTAACAATCAAGCAAAGGAGAGAATCATGGCTATATGGATCAGCCGGGCCCTCATCTTCTCGCATGGAAGAGGGTTCATGGAAAACATTGTGGAAAGTTGAGGTTCCTTCAAAAGTCCGTATGTTTCTATGGAGACTGGCCAAGCAATCTCTACCAACTGAGGATGTGAGGGCGCATCACAACATGTCAACTTCGAGCACATGCGGCTTCTGCGGGGCTAAAGATTCATGGCGCCACTCCCTCCTGGAATGTACTGTTCCAGATGCACGTGGGCTCTGGTAGACGAGGAACTTGCCTGTTCTTTGGTTGCGTCTACTGAGATGAGAGCTAAGAGCTTGTTATTCAATCTACTCGACACTCTCTCTCGCGAAAAGTTTGTCCTCCTGACGGTAACATTATGGGCGATCTGGTCTTCTAGAAGAAAGGCGATACATGAGGCGATCTTCCAAACTCCCCATTGAAAGAACATGCGGTGCCCCCATGTTTGGTTTTGGTAATTGATGACAATCTCTATGGACTAATGGTTGCCTTGAGTTATATTTGAAGGTTTGTCCATAGGATTGTCTTGAAGTCCATGTGTTGGTTTTAAGGAGTTTATGAGATGGCCAAAGTGCTTTTCAAGGAATTATCCAAAGATTGGTCATGTGTGAGTTGAGATGGCCAAAGTGCTTTTCAAGGAATTATCCAAATATTGGTCATGTGTGAGTTGAGCTTATTGCAAGCATGTCTTAAATAAGAATATTGTGTGATCATTCATGTTTACCTTCAAGACATCATCCAAATGAAGAGAGTTGGAAAGATTCAATGTTGATCAAGACTAAGTCAAGAGTGAATCAAGTTGATCAACTCACAAAGCGTAGAAGAAGTACCGAGAGGGATCAAGTGATCCCATGGTATGGTAAGCATTGTCCATTACGCTTTGTGTACTAACCCATGGTCTACGTGAGAGTTCTTTTTGGGGTTAGGTATGTTTCCATGGTCTTGCGTCAAGAGGAAGATCTTATACAACCCATGGAGGATGACATCAAGTGGTGATCGTCATCAAGTTTGTAGTGTGCAAGTTCAAGTGGAGCAACTCGAAGAGTGGCTCACCCATAATGGAGTATGGGGGAGCAATCAAGCTTGAAGCTTGCCGTCCATTGTGGTGTCAATGGAATTGTGAAGATGTGCCAAAGAGTGGCTCACCCATAGTGGAGTATGGGGGAGCAATCAACTAGTATTCATCGAGCCAACACAATCAAGAAAGGTGGTCCAACTTGAGGAAGTCAAGATTGTCATCATCTAGCTCAAGTGGACTATGTTCAAAAGGCAAAGGTTTGCCCTTGATAGGTCTTCTATTTTACCGGTCTCATAGTGGTAGTTGGGAGACCGGGTTGTAGGATCGATTGTCGTAGTATCAAGGGGGGCTCTCTAGTGAGTAGCTTGATCGTATCGTTCGTAGAGAGGTCAAACCATTGCATCCTTGCATTATCTTTCTTGGTTCTTGTTTGGTTCCATTTGTGAGTCTTAGAGCTTATGGTCATCTTGATGACAAGCTTGAGTTCATCGAAAACGGAGTTCGCATGCATCTTCTATGATGTTTTCGGTGTTGGAGGTTTTACTGGTCTTATCTGAGGAAGGGTTCTCATCATTTTATTATGGTCCTTTTCACATTTGCTTATTATTGTTATTTCTCTCAAGATTGTGTTAGCCCTTGTCATTATCTTTCCAACAAACTTGGTTTCGTTGTATTCGGAGCTCGTATGCGAAAGTTGTGGCTGTTTTGATATTGCCTGTTTTACACAGAGAGGTTGTACCGCCCCATGGAGAGGTTGTACCGCTTGACCGGTACAACCGGTGTTTAGAGAGGTTGTACCGCTCCAGAATTGGTTCGGAGGTTGTACCGGTCATGTACCGCTCTACCACCGGACTGGTCTCTGTTGTGGTGCGGTTGTTGGGCGGTTGTGGGCCGGTTGTACCGCTTATTGCCTGTTACCGGTTGTACCGGTGCTCATAGAGGTTGTACCGCTCCTATGTTATTCCGTACATAACGGATAGATTCGTGGGGACCTATTTAAGGGGGTCTTCTTCCCCAATGGTTCCCCATCTCTTGAGCTCGTTTTTGCCCCCATTGTTGACCTTCTTTGGGCGTGCTACCTCACAAGCCCTCCATGGATTCTTGCTAGTTTTTTAGGGAAAAGAGAGAGGTGATCTAGATCCACACTTCCACCAATCACTTTCTCCTCTATGTGAGGGGAACCCCTTGGATCTAGATCTTGGAGTTCTTGGTGTTCTCCTTCTTGTTCTTCCTCTCATTTTCCTCCCTAGCATTAGTTGCTTTGGTGGGATTTGGGAGAGAAGGACTTGGGCACTCTGTGTGCCCTTGCCATTGCATTTGGTGTATAGGTTTGAGTTCTCGATGGTGATACGTGGAAGTTACAAGTTGAGAAGCTTATTACTCTTGGGTGCTTGGTACCCTTGAGCTTGTTCCTCTTGGGTGCTTGGGCGTCCTAGACGGTTGGTGGTGTTCGGAGCTCAATCATTGTGGTGTAAAGCTCCGGGCAAGCGTTGGGGTCTCCAATTAGGTTGTGGAGATCTCCCCGAGAAATTTGACGGGTTTCGGTGATCGCCCCCAAGGGTTGCCAAAGTGTACGGGTTCGGTGACCGCCCCCAAGGGTTGCCAAAGTGTACGGGTTCGGTGACCGCCCCCAAGGGTTGCCATTTGTACGGGTTCGGTGACCGCCCTCAAGGGTCCCTTAGTGGAATCACGGCATCTTGCATTATGCGAGGGCGTGAGGAGATTACGGTGGCCCTAGTGGCTTCTTGGGGAGCATTGTGCCTCCACACCGCTCCAAACGGAGATTAGCATCCGCAAGGGTGTGAACTTCGGGATACATCGTCGTCTCCGCGTGCCTCGGTTATCTCTTACCCGAGCTCCTTTACTTATGCACTTTACTTTGTGATAGCCATATTGTTTCTTGTCATATATCTTGCTATCACATAGTTGCTTATCTTGCTTAGCATAAGATGTTGGTGCACATAGGTGAGCCTAGTTGTTTTAGGTTTTGTGCTTACAAATTAACCGCTAGGTTTATTCCGCATTTGTTCAAGCCTAAATCGTAATTATTTTAAAACGCCTATTCACCCCCCCTCTAGGCGACATCCACGATCTTTCAATTGGTATCAGAGCCTCGTCTCTCTTTATTAGGCTTTACCGCCTAGAGAGTAAAGATGTCGACTAGGGGATTAGGATTCTCTGACACTCTTAGTTTCGATGGCACAAATTTTGATGTTTGGGTAATTCACATGCTTAATATCTTTAGGGTCATGGACCCAAATTTAGAGCGAATTGTAGATATGGGTTTTTCTCCTCCAAAGGATCCCCAAAGATTATCTTTAGAGGATGAGAAAAACTCTTATCTCAATGCTCAAGCTTCTAATGTGCTTTTCGATGCTTTGAGCAATGTAGTTATATTTCAACTCATGCCGTTCCGGGATGCTCATGAGTTGTGGACGAAGCTTCAAGAAAAATATGGTGTGTCCAAGATTTGTGGGGATGATTGTTCTACCTCCACCTCCGGTCGTATAGTTTTCTCAACTTCTTCTACTTCACCTACATGTGGTTTGCCACAAGGTAATGATATGGTGAGTAGTGTTGGTCATTGCAATGATGATAGTATGCTTATTGTGGATGATCCTTCATCACTTTCTTATTGCAATGCTTCATCTTTGGACTTTAGCACTCCGAGCACTCCAAATGTTTCACATTCTTGTGTTGATAGTTCTTGCATATCATGTAGAAATTGCTTGACTAAATATTAGATGATATGTTTACTATGTCTTGTTGCCATGATAAAAATGCATATATTTCCTCGAATTGTTATGCTAACAATGTAGAGGAAACCCAACACTCCATGGAACAAGATGTGGTCTTGAATGGTGCTTCAAGGGATCCTACATCACCATCTATTGCATTTTGCCTTATGGCCAAGGCTTCAAAGGTATCTCTCACTTTTAATCCCAATATATCTTGTGATGATATTGATGATGGCAAGAGTGATGATGATGTTGATTATGATGAAGAGAATGATGATGTTGCCTCCTTAAAAATTAAGGGGGAAATGATTTTTAAAGCTCTTCTTAAGAATAAAATTGCTCGTTCCAACTTCATGGAAATCATGTCTATTGCAATTGAGGGCAAGAAATATATTTATGAGTTGGAATCTCGTCTTCAGGAGCATGAGGTCACCATTGATAAAATGGAAGGTCATGAGCGTGATTACGCTAATGAGATTGCAGACCTCTCTCAAGCTCTTGAACTTGAACAAACCACCAAGGAATCTCTTGAGGAGACTTTTGCTCTAGAATTATCTAGAGTGAGGAATCTCTGATAGAGCTCTTGAGGTGGCCAATGATTTTGAAACTAAAAATGAGGAGCTTGAAGTTGCGCATGCTAAACTCCTTGAGGACTTTGAGCACCTCGAAAATGGCTCAAGGGTCATTAAGGTGAGCTCATCAAACTCACCGAGTCTCATGCTCAACTTAAAGCTTCTTATTCAAAAGAGCTTGCCAAGGTGTCTTCTCCTCTTGTTGCTAATGATGATGCTTGTGCTACTAACTCTATCTCTTGTGAAGCATCCATATTGAAGGAGAACGTTGAGCTACGGGCTCAACTTGAGTTGCTATCTAGCAATTATGGGAAATTGGAAGAAAGCCATGAAAAGCTCTCAAGCTCTCATGATGATCTTCTAGTATCCCATAATGTGCTAAAGATAGCTGATGAGGCCATGCTTGCTAAGGTAACATCTAGTGAGCCTCATGTGGATACTAGCACTACTTCTAGTCAAAATGCTATATTGCCATGTGCTAGTCCTTGTAATTCATCTACTCACAATGTTGGTACATCTTGTGATGAATTGCTTTCCTTGCCTTGTTGCTCTAACGATGAAGCTTATACTTCCTCTAGTACTTGTGTTGAGACTAACCATGTAGAGGAAATCAAAAAGCTCAAGGACCAAGTCACTTCTTTGAAGAAAGACTTGGAAAAGAGTCATGAAGGGAAATCCACACTCAACAATATCTTGAGTGTGCAAAAATCCCCCAATGACAAAGGTGGACTTGGATTCAACTCCAACAAGAAGAACAAGTCCAAGGTGAACAAAAGGAAGGGCCAATAACAAGTCAAGAATTCGGCCAAGATTGTTTGCTTCAAGTGCAAAGTAGAAGGGCATCATGTTAGATCTTGCCCATTTAAGAAGAAGCCCATTAGTGACAAGCAACAAGGGAAGCGTCCACAAGTACACTCTCATTCTCAACCTCAAGTTGAAGGAAAGCCTCTTCCCAAGAAGACTCAAGCTTATGCTTCTCAAGTTGAGAAATCAAGTGAGAAGAAAGTGGAGAGTAGACGTTGCTACCTATGTCGCGAGAAAGGTCACCTCGCCTCTTCATGCACTAGTGGTAACTTATCCAACCCAATTATTATTGATGATGATCTATTCTCTTGGGAAGGATAAGGTTGGCAATGTGGTTGCCAAGTTTGTTGGTACTCAAAGTGGTTTGAAGCAAAGAACCATTTGGGTAGCCAAGCCTATTGTGACTAACCTCTTAGGACCCAACTTGGTTGGGGACCAACAAGCTCAAACTTGATCAATAGGTGATGTTGGAGGTCATTGGAGACTTGGCTACATTATGAAGAATTAAGGGTACTTCATCATTCTTATTGTCTCAAGCCAAGTCAATTGAATCATCAAGATTATATCTTATATCCAATGTGCCTCCTTGCGGTAACTTGTACCTCAATTGTTTACATTGAAAGTTACTTGCCCCCTTGCATGTTTTGGTTTTGTTCCTTGCATGTGTTTGTATATGTTGTGCTTCCAACTTGATTATCTTGAGTAATCAAGTATGTGTGTGTTGGTTTGCACATCATGTACGTGTGTGTCATGCGTTGAGCCTTTTGCATCTTGTTTATTTCTTAGTTGGCTCTTGTGAGAGATTAATGGAATATCCCATTATGGGGGAGTGATGTGCTTTGTGCACTTCACAATCCTATAAAGGTGGGTACATGGGGAATACCACTTAGTATTGATATTGCAAGCTTATCTAGTTACTATGTGGTATGTCTTCTCATGAGAAATTCAAATTCTAAATAGTCCATTAATTATCTTTTGTTGGATCCTTTAATTGCCTCTTGTCTATCTTTAATTGGTATCACATTATGGGGGAGTAATATGCTATGTGTATATTACTAGCCTAGAAAATGTGTACATTTGAGATATTGTCATCTAGAGTTGATATTGTAAATTATCTTGTTCCTAGGTGGCATGTTAGCTCTACAAGTTGCAATTTGCTTTTTGTATGGTGTGAAGATGATGTCGGATATCCTTGCTATCTACCATCGAAAATTATTTCCATTTACTTCTTGTCTTTTGACAATTGGTACTCACTTTTATGATAGAATTTATTGATCATCTTTACATTGGCTTTTATTTTTTATTTGCCATTTCTCTTGCCAAGGATTGTATCATCTCCCTTTATCTTCCATACCACTTGTGGATCTTGTTTAGTGTTTTCTAGATATAGTGAAAGTGGTGATCCCACCTTGTGCATTTTGTATTCAAATGCAAATTCTCTCAATGCACTAGTCTCGGGGGAGCTATCCTATTTTTTATAAAACACTCGTCTTGTGATCCTTATCAACTGTGTGTTGGTGGAAGGCAAGCCGTTTTCATTTTGGTACTTTGTGCCATCATGAAACTTTGTAGAGAGCTTGGTTTGTTTGGAACCATCCTCTCTTTTGGGAGTTTGATACCTTTTTTTGAGTGTATCAATGGATATCTCATTCCTTGATGTATCTTTTATGGATATCCTCCAAGTGATGTTTTATTCATTTGGTATCTTTTCTTCACTTGGTTTTTCTTTGTCATTTGGTATCGGTCCTTGAAAGTCTTGAGCGTGCATATTAACTTCATGTAGTATCTTTGGCATGCTTTCTTTCTTCGACCCAATATATAGGGGAAACTCCACCGAGTCTCAAATTGGATGAGATGTGCATGAATTTCATTTCCTTTTCTATATGCACATATTTATGTGGAGTTTGTCCTATGTATTGTTGGTGTTTCTAACTCTTTGGTCCCAATGAGTTTGGGTACCATTTTGTTTGTGTTGTTGTTCTAGGAACAATTGGAGATACATTGGATGCTCGGCTCACTCACAAGGAAGGTGTTGTCATCATGTGCTTATTGGAGTCGAGCTAGGATGATCAATGAACTACTATCTACCTTCAATTGGTATCTACTACATACTTCCAATGTTAACTCGGTAACAAGTATCTTCATATTCTTCATGCACACATTTCTTGCATCAACCTTGTGTAGGTTGTATCATGGCATGTTATTCATTCATTCTTGTGATACGTGTTCCCTTTCTCAAAGCATCCCAACAATGATCTCTTGTTGCTAGTTGTGATGTTTGATGGGTGTGTGGTAGGAATTCTTTTATATACAACAAGACCATATCTAGCCATGTGCTATGCTTCCAAGCAAATATCTTATTGCTATATGTATGACCTCCCTTTGGATATCTTGTTCCTCGTGTTGTAACTATTTCGGGTGTACATCCTTCTTTATAGATATATATCATCATGATTTCGTCTACCTAGAATCTTATACACTTGAGATAAGTTGTATATCTAGTTGATATCCTTTCTTTCACGCCCACCTTGTCTTTCTTATGTTGTTTCTTTGGTGGCTCCGTGAAAGCTTTTGCCTTGAGTGCGTGTCTTCTATCGTTGCATCTTGATGCACTCTTGTGTGGTGAAGATTATTTTCCTCATGCTTATCTTTACGAGGCTTTTGCCATCTTAATTGGTATCCCTCGTCTTGATGAGGCTTTCATCTTCTATCTTCACGATGGGTTGTCACAAGAATATGTTCTTTATATCCTTATTAGTAAGCTTGTGAACTCATTTGTAGTTGTGTGTGGGAATGATAGGCCTTGCACCGTGTTATTCTTTCAAGACTTTATTGATGCTTAATGCTCATCCGTACTTTAGTCTTCTCAAGTGTTTTGCCTTGACTCACACACATCATTTTTGTTGAGCCCTTTCTTAAGTTGCCTCTTTTACTTGTTGCTCAACCATGTGTTTGTTGCAAGTACTAGGTTTTGTTTCCTATATGCTCACTTGCACTTGTTGTAAGTTTCTATTGATTTTGGGGAAGCTGTGATCCTATTTTGTGCATTTTGTATCCAAATACAAAAAATTCTTATGTGTGCACAAATCATGGGGAGCTTCTCTAGTTTCTTTAGAACACTCATTTGCTCATATCATAATATCCTTTATTCATGTAGCTCGTAGGATCTTTGGTCTAGTTGGTTCAATTGATACCCGTTGATTGCTTGCTTCAATCGGTACCTTTTGATTGCTTGATTGCTTGTGTCTCTCTTTGTTATGTCCTTGTGGCATATCATTCCTTCAGCAATCTTGGTGCCTCAATATAGTTGGTCTTCCTTCAAGTATTACCGTTGGATATGTGTATTGCATTCCACTCTCTTGTTGAGAAATACACAACTTATGGAGGAACATAATTTATATTGGCCTTCTAAGCTTTTCGCCCATTTTGGCAATCGATGCCAATGGGGGAGAAGTTTCAGAGAGTTTTGTGGATAAGTTTAGAGAGTTTTTTTCTTCTTGCTTTGGTTTTGTACCTAAGCATTTGCATCTCATACACATGCATTGTTGGTTGTTGCATTGCATGGTGATAAATAATTCCTTATATAAACTCTCTTGAAAGTGATTGTACCGTCTCATGGAGAGGTTGGTAAATAATTGGTCCGAGCTCTTTACTTATCGTCGTCTCCGCGTGCCTCGGTTATCTCTTATCCGAGCTCTTTACTTATGCACATTACTTTGTGATAGCCATATTGTTTCTTATCATATATCTTGCTATTACATAGTTGCTTATCTTGCTTAGCATAAGTTGTTGGTGCACATAGGTGAGCCTAGTTGCTTTAGGTTTTGTGCTTGACAAATTAACCGCTAGGTTTATTCCGCATTTGTTCAAGCCTAAATTGTAATCATTTTAAAACGTCTATTCACCCCCCTCTAGGCGACATCCACGATCTTTCAAGCGCACGCCCTCTCCCGCCTTCGCCGGCGTGCAGTACTCTTCATACAACTACTCGCCACCTGCTTACGCTTCCTCCCCGACGCTCCCGCTACGCCGTGACCCGCTGCCTTTTGTGAGCAGGAATGACCAAGTTCGAATTTTTCGCGTCCTGAAGACGGCGTCTGGAGGCATGATTGTGAGATAGGTCGCCCTCAGGAGTCGAACTAACGCCGGTTCACCCCCAGACCGCTTTTTTTTAGTGCCCTGGGGTCGAACGGCTGGAGATGCTCTGAGGCTGCTGCCGCCCGCTGGCCGGCGTCTCTCACTCGCCGGTGTCCGTGGCGTTGACACCATGGGCATCCGGGCCACTTTACCGCCTCAAGGCTTGATTTGAGAAAACCAAACTTGGGCCCCTGCCTTATCTGGCCCAGCCCAACCACGAGCCTCTCGGTCCATCCATCCCAGGCCACATCTGGTTGCTTCGGCTCTCCCTCCCACCACCGTCCTCGGCTCCCCGGAGATCCCGCCGTCGCCGTCTCCGTCGCCGTCGCCGCCACCGGCCCGTGTTGGTGCCGCCCCGGCTGGCTCTTGCAACTTGGAAGGGCTGGTAACACCGCCCCTGCCGCCGCCTCCCTCCCCGCCAGTCCCCGCGCCCGCGGCAAGCGCTCCTCGGCGCCCCTCCTCCTGCCGTCGGATCCCCTCGCCGTGAGTTCCGTGCTCCCTTCATTCTGATCTCCTAGCGTCCTCATAATCCGTTCGTCCCTGATGGAGGCTAGGGTTAACTAATCCTTCGACGTTTGGTTAGTTTGATTGGTGGAACGCTCTGCTGTTTATGCTGCCGTGCCCCGTCGTATTAGGGTTCAATTCGATGTCCAGTTCATTCGGTTCAGTTTCATGCAATGCTAAATATTACAAGATGGACATTCTACCATGCTGTGTTGTTATGCCATGCTCTATCTGTTTTGATTTGATGTGTGGTTCGAATTTCATATCAACGGCACCTCTGTCCCATACTTCTTTTTATGTCGAAAACAATGCAGTCTTATGTGGATAGTTTGCTGCGCTGGTTAATTTTCAGCCCAAGGATGCATATTGTTTCAATGAGTCAAGTCCCGCTGCCATCATGAGCAGCTTCTCTGATGGTTGTTGAGCAGGGGCATGTTTTGTTCGCTTTGTCCGTTGTCATGTGGCAACAATTCTTCGTTCTAGATTATTGTTTTGTTTCTTATGTTTCTTGTACATGTGATGATTCGTAGGTAGCAGCTGCTTGGCGGTGGACAGGGCAAGATGTCTGGCAATGTGAGTTGCTCCTACTCGTAATTCTTTTTTTGTCTGTAGAGAACCCAGTGTGGTGCATTTGAGGATTTTGAGCTGATCTTCTGCTTGTTATGATGCGTAGCCTGCAGGTGTGGATAACACTTTCCGTAGGAAATTTGATAAGGAGGAGTACTTGGAGCGAGCTCGACAGAGAGAGCGGGATGAGAAGGTCCTCCACGATCTCCTACTGTTTTTTGAAAAGTAAACATAATCATATTCATATTCATATGTCTCTCTTGTTCAATACAGTGCTAACATTTGTTCTGTCTTTGTCCCTTGGTTATGCAGGATGAAGCCCGGAGAGGCAAGGGTATGCACTCTGTCTAAAGTTATTAATTCTGCAGCCTTACTGTTATGATCATGCAATACTGAATTATTTCCTCTACAAACGTCAGACAGGGGCCCTCCTGTGCAAAGACAGCCTTTGAAGCATAGGGATTATGAAGTTGATCTTGAGTCTCGTCTTGGTAAAACCCAGGTTTGTCAGATCATATAGGTTTCAAATAATGTTTCTTATTATGTTTTTCCATGTTTCGTCATTGTTGTATAACCTGTGAACCCAATTGGGTGTGATTCCTCGATTTCTTCTTATGTATATCTGTAATGCCTCGCGTGGTGCATTTTGAAGTTCCTTATTTAGGTTAATTTGCAACCTAGTATCTGAGACTTCATGTTTATGCTTGATTTGAATTATTGGATGTTGATTTGTGGGTATTGGGTGTTTTAGTATGTCATGGCATTGTATGTTCTTTATGCTGCTATTTTCCCAGAGTCTGTCAAACAGCCGTATATGCTTACTGTTGTGTTTGGCAGTTGTAGACAGACACCATACTAAATTAACTTAAAATCATCTATGCCAGTATATATATTGAAAGAAAGTAGCGAGTCCCCCTTCAGCTAAGCTCGTTAAGAATTGGATGCTTTATTTGCATAACATTTTAATTATGGTACAGTTTACCATGTTCATGATGTTTGTTTATCTTGTCCTCATGAAATTTGAATTTTAGTCGATCAAGGGCCAAAAAGGATACAAATGTCATCATGGCATTTCATTGTTCATCCGACCTTACCAGTCAAGTAGATGCGCCCTTGTATATATAGTCAGAATACAGAAAATGTACTCAAGAATATATATGCAGTTTCTGTGCATGTACTATAATCTTGCCATGGCTAGTCTTAATTTGATGCTTTCTGCAATTCATGGAAAGACCAACAGGCCAGCCATGTTTCAGGTTCAACTGCATCTGCATCCATGCTCTCTGGTGACATATAATTTGGCCTGTAATGAACCTGCTGAAATGAAAGCGGGGAGGGTTCCCTGACTTTTCTTGTAAATTTGGGGAAGCTGAACTGAGACCTTGTCAGTATCCTGCTCCCTGTTTCATTTGTGTTGGATGTCCAATCATTCCATGACGTCCACTTTGGAAAGCAAAAAGGATTAATTGCATCTTGCATTGCTTGGATACATATATATTGAATTCGAACCACAAACACAATCAAACATCTTGCATTGCTAGCATGGTTATGATTGGAGTGCTGAGCGAGCAACTAGCTTGTAGTTTTGGTCGGATGGATTCAGAGCCTCAGGTGCTGGAGCAGAGAGTTGCTGTCAAGGCCCTTGGCCCTGTAGCGCCGGACCAGTTCCGCCATGGTGGTGCTCCTGTACCGCGCCTCGCCGTTGGTGACAATTGGCTGTAGCACTCTTGTGGACGTGGCCGCGCCCTGCCGCCGGAAGAAGCAGGCCACGAAGACGCGAGGCCTGACACTCTTGGCCACCATGCGGTGCTCCACGCTCCTGAACTTGCTGTTGGAGACGAGCTGCAGGAAGTCGCCGACGTTCACCACCAGCACGCCTGCCACTGCCGGCACGTCCACCCAGACGACATCCGACATCTTCTTGTCATCTTCCTGTAGTCCGTCGACGAGCACCTGGAAGCCGCCCACAGCGTCCTGGAGGACCACGGTCAGGAAGCAGGGGTCGGAGTGGGCGGTAGTGCCCAACGTCAGGTGCGGCTCTGGGCAGGATGGGTAGTAGTGGCTAGCGAGCCCCTCCAGGCACGCAGCGTCCTCCTCCAGGTGCTCACGGCGGAGGCCCAGTGCCTTCGACAACAGCTCGAGCAGGGTGCGGCCCAGCTGCTGCACCAACCTCATGTACTTGGGCGCTATGGTCCTGCACGCGGGCGGTATCTCGTCGGGCGGTGTCGACTCCGGCGCTGTCTCCATGAAAAGGGTGTCGTGCCAGTTGGCCGCTGGTGACCGGAACAGGTCGAAGTTGCTATGGTACCTCACGCGCCGGCGAGAGTCCCGGCTGTAGTAGGGCGCCTTGGCCTTCGCCGGCTCCTCGTGAAAGCCCCGCAACGCTGCAAGCATCTCTGACATGGCCGCCTTGGGCACGCCATGGTTCACCACCTGGAAGAAGCCCACCATCTCCGCAGCCACCTTCACCGCGGTGACCAGCTCAGCTCGCTCGGATGGTGTAGTAGTAGTAGTAGCACCCACGGCAGCCGCGAGATTGATGACCGGGATGGTAAAGTGGTGCTCATGATCTGCATGCAAATGGTGGAGGGGGAGGGGGTGGTGGAAGATGGAGGTGATGGTGGTGACGCCCGTGTCGACGAGGCCCTTGACGCTGGCCTTGGTGTTGTCGAAGGCCTTAAGGGCACGAAGGCGATCGGAGTCGGAGGCCATCAATTGTTGCACTACTCCACTGGATGAGGATTGCTGCTCCTTTAAAGGAACTCTGGGCCGGTGCAAATTGTGCGAGATTGAAAAGCTCGATCCACTATATATTAATTCTCTTCATTACCTATCTCTTCTCAACTGCTATGCAAGAGACTACCTAACTTGCAGTTCTTTATGTAATCATTGCGGTGGTTGATCCATTATTGTTTCTTTATCATTTTCCGAAAAGAAAAAGAAAACATGGTTCCCTGTCAAAGACCAGGCTCGAATGGTAAATTCACTAGTTCGAGTTAGCCAAATAAGAAGAATATAATAGCCAAGGCCTTACGAAGAGCGGACTTTTATAGTGTTCTGTAAGGGTGTCGCTAGATTGACTCTACTGGAGAACTCCTTTCAGTAGTACTGCCGTTGTGCTGTATTAGGAGTCTAGGACAATGATTAACAGTTTGATATTACCAGCACATGACTAGGACAATGATTAACAGTTTGATATTACCAGCACATGATAAGAAGAAGTATGAATGAGCATTGCAAAAGATGAGTAACTTAAGTCCACGTATGAATGTTTTATTTGTATAGGTGGCTCGGTTTGGTCATTTACTCATTTATCATCGATAAGCTGTTTTTTTAGTTCGCTATAAAACAATCTGTATAGATAAAATAGACGCTCTATTACGTAAATGTATTACTAACCATATTATTTTGCCTCCTTTTCAGGTGGTAACCCCAATCGCACCTTTGAGTCAGCAGGTTTGTCCCAAAATCTCACAGGGCTTGTTATTTTAGATAAGAAATGGCAATGTTTGTAAAATACTAAAATTTCCAGTTTGTCTTACTTGATAGACATTCTGCCAGAGTATGTGATTCCTTGTTGTTTGTTCGTTGTACTCCCTCCGTAAACAAATATAAGAGCGTTTAGATCACTACTTTAGTGATCTAAATGCTCTTATATTTCTTTACAGAGGGAGTACTTGAGAACTCTGTGGGGTCTTGATTCAGAAGACCTGTTGTATGTGTTGTTCTTTAGATTTTGGTCTCATGTTTCCACAATCAGTCATTACTCACTAGTGTCCGATTCATCACTTGCTTGATCTTCTTTAACATACCAATGCATGATATTTAGAACAATACTATTGCTACATAATTTATCTTGCTTGCCATTGGATTGGAGAACGATGCAAATATTAATGATTAACTAGATATTGTTCATGCTCAGTTTATCGCACAAAAGCTTGTTCTCAGTTTACCAACTTTCTGGCAGGCTGGATACTACTGTTCAGTATGTGAGTGTGTTGTTAAAGATTCAGCCAACTATTTGGATCATATAAATGGCAAGAAGCGTAAGTACCTGCAAACTCTATTTTAAGTTCAGTTGGTCTAGCAAACTTGCCTATCATCAGTTTCATGTTTTATGGTTTGAACATTTGACAGATCAGCGAGCATTGGGCATGTCTATGCGTGTTGAAAGGGCATCACTCGAACAGGTAAAAAAATGAAGCTTGTCCTTTGGACCCGAGTCCATCTAATAATTAAAATCATTATTCATCATGCGCTGGTTATTTCGTTGGTTTATCATCTCATCTCAAATTGAAAATGAAAATCTTCGAGTTATCTAAGCCAAGTGGACAGCTGCTTGCGTGGTTACCTTCCATATGATTCAATGTTAGTAACTCTTTCTGCCCGCAGGTTCAAAAACGGTTTGAGGCACTTAAGAAGAGGAAGGACCCAGCCAGCTTCAGTGAACAAGGTGATGCAATGCGAAAACATCATCTAGGATGTCATTTCTCCTCTATTCATTGTCCACGGAATTGTCTACCACATTGCTGTCTGAAATTTAAAATTGGCTTCTTGGCCTTTTCTTCAGATTTGGATGAGAGAATATGGAAACAGCAGCAAGAGGAGGAGGAGAAGAAGCGTCAACGCAGAGAAAAGAAGAAAGAAAAGAAGGTATAAGTACAATCTTTTATGTGTGCCTATGTGTATGTAATTTCCTGTTTCTACTAGGTACGTGTTTTCCATTGAACACGAGACTTGACTTGCAGTCTGTCAGTTTATTGAGCTGTTGAGAATTGTAATGACATGGTATGATTTGGTTTCAGAAAGAGCAGGCTGGCCAGAATGAACCTGAGGACATTGATCCTGATGTTGCTGCTATGATGGGCTTTGGCGGGTTCGGCACCTCATCAAAGAAGTGAAAATTGGTTCTTCATTCCGTTGGTCTGTGGCTGGTGAAGACGTCGCCGTGACCCTGTGCACCTGGATCTCAGCGTAGGTCAGGCACAGCTCTGATGCAGAGCCGCAGTGCTGTGATTAGTGTAGTACTGGAGCCTTGTTTGCAACCGCTACCTGATAATGTCAGCGAAAGGATACTTGATGCTGGAACAATTCAGCTTCTGTAATTTGTGACCGTGATCATTTGTGAGAAATGAGACGACTATTTCGTCTAGATGCTGCTGTATCATTTGAGAGGCATTTTATCTTTGAGAAATGAGATAACTAATTCGTTTACACGCTGTTGTTGTATCAGCTTGCGAGAAAAGCAAATGCTCTGTTTGCAGGCTGTTTGTTGTCTTATTCTCCCATATTCTCCGTTTTGGAAAAGAAAGAAAAATAAGTTTGCATGCTGATGGGCTAAAAGATACACTAGAAAAGATGTATATTTGTGCCAATTTCTAGTTCAAACAAAGTGATTCATGGTCTAGTCCTCTAAATCAACTCGGGAACAAGATAACAACGTGAAGTTAGCGCGTAAACGCTACATTCAGGGCACGCGGACTGCTGGTTGGCGACTTAGAAGAAAGGCCAATTCGAAAACATGTCTCTCGTTCAGGTTCAGGGTCACAGCTGACAGCTTTACTCGCTGAATCGTCAAACGATCACCTTCAGGCTTGAGTCTCCATAAAGCCCAGCGACCCAAACTATACCCCGCGCGCGTTTTCTTGGCAATTTCCTGATGGAGCTGTCCAACAAGTGGGCGCATCCATCCTACTGTTCCACGAGTGTCGGGCAGATGGCGACCTCGCCTCGCCTGGTTCTACTAGTGGTCTAGTACTAGTCTGCATCCTTGACATTTCTCTTGTGCACCTACTTAGATACTCCCTTCCCTCCGTAATGTAGTATGCCCACGTTTTCTGAGATTCAAATTTAACCAACTAGATCGACTGCGGTGGAAGCAAAAATTATATCACTGGATTCATATTTTAACTTAGATCTCAGGAGGCGCGCAGACGCACTACATTGTCAAATGAAGGGAGTAGATACTAGTAAGTCGTAATCAAGCCTCCCCTTGGCTGACAGGACCGCCTCACCAGATAAACACGTACTACAGTAGTAGTATTGCGATACGACCGGAGCACAGCAGCACGCTCTTGCTGCACGCCGCGTGCGGTTCGAGCCAATCCAGTTAATCCAACCGGATGTACTACTACCTCTGTGTCTACATATAAGAGGGAGCAGGCGAGCGCGAGTGTGAAGCTAGTTTCAGTTCCCCGGTTTATATCTCAAGGTCCGGCTGGGATTTCAGACTCTTTTTTTTGAAATGGAAGCAGAAGATTTGCCTTGTATATTGATTAAGAAGAGTATAGAATTTTTGTTACAAGCCCCAAACTACTTAGGACTCACACTCCTGGTACAATAGTGCCCATTTTTTTTGCTCTGGTTAAAACCCAAAGTTTGATCTCACATCTAATGTTGTTGAGCAGGATTGTTGTTGGTGCATTCTTGTGTGTTCCGACCATTCCAAATGGTCCAACCGACAAGCATTGTAAGGGACGCCATGGCCTTCCCGTTTCGTCGGATCTCTTCGACCACCAATCACACTAACAGAGTCCTCTAGATGCCAATACTAAGTATCGAATTCAATCAATTGCAGCCAGTCGTCCACCATGTTCCAAAGACGGAGCGTGAACCGACATTTGTAGAAGAGGTGCGGCCCGGATTCTTGGACTTGCTTGCAGAGTGGGCAAAGGTCGCAGTTAGGCAATCCTCGCTTGGCCAGTTGGTCGGCGGTCCAAATACGGTCTTGGTTAGCCAACCAAGAGAAGAACTTGACTTTGGGAGGGGCCCAAGCTTTCCATATCATGTGATCCATTGGAGAGTAGATCGTTCCCAAGAATTGGGCCTTGTAGGCGGAGGCTGCGGAGTAGTGCCCATTGTTTGCGTATTTCCACAAAATATTGTCTTCAACATGCTATTCAAGGTGGAAGCCTTGAATGGTCGCCCAGAGGGCCACAAATTGGTGGATGTGGTCCATGGTGAAGTTGGTCGAAACTTTGACTTTGGCAACCCAAGGCCCATTGTTGAGCGCCTCTCTTACCTTTCAATTTTTTGGCAATGAAGCCTTGAAAATGAGTGGAGCTATCTCCTTGGGCTTCCGGTTGTTAATCCATGAAGCCTGTCAGAAGGAGATTTTTGCTCCATTTCCTACGGTGATGGTGGTGGATGTGTAGAAGAGATTGAGGTCATGTTCATCGCAGGGGTTGCCCATGCCAACCCACAGTTTGGAAGGCTCTTTCCATTCAAACCATGGACATTTGAGTCTCAAAGCTCACGCAAACTTGTCTGTGTTTAGCACCCCAAGGCCTCCACACTCGTACGCACTACATACCAGTTCCCATTTTACTCTGCATTTCACTTCTGTTATCTTGTCCGAGCCAACCCAAAGGAAAGCTCTCTCCAATTTGTTGGTCCTGTGTAGGGTGCTCGAGGGAACGATGAGAGGCATAATGTAGTATGACACTTGGGAGGAGAGGACTGGTTTTACAAGGGCGGTGGGTCCAATGGCAGTGATGTTGCCACCATCCCAAGGAGTGAGCTTAGCTGCCACCTTGTCCTCCAAGAATTGAAAGTCCACTTTTTTCAGTTGCCATATCGAGATAGAGAGCCCCATGTATCTCATTGGGAAGGAGGATCTTTTGGTCGGCAGGTTATGAAGGATGGGTGTCAAGTTTATGTTGCCGCATCTGATGGGTACGGCTGAACTCTTCTGAAAGTTGGTTGCAAGGCCCGTGACCTTGCCAAAGCAGTGTAAAATCTGAGATAGCCGATCAATGTCCCTCTTGATGGGCGCCATGAAAACCGCCGCGTCATCCGCATAGAGAGAGGCGAGGAAACCTCTTTTCTGCAAAAGGTCGATGATGTATTCCCATTTGATCGAATCTATAGCTTTGCAGATGTCCAGCTTGAAAAGGAGTGACGGGTTTTTTGCTCTTTTGAAGCCTCCGAGCAAGGTTTCTGATGTACATCAAGTTGTTGTGGATGCACCTTCTCTTGATGAATGCACTTTGCGCGTTCGAGGCAATGGCGTTCATGTGATGGTGCAGTCTGTTCGCTAGGACTTCTGCAATGATCTTTGCAATGATGTGGATGAGGCTAATTGACCTATAATCCGGTATCCCCTCCGCACCCTCCTTCTTGGCAAAAGTACCACATTGGCCAAATTAAGCCAATGAAGGTTGGCACTATGTGGATCCTCAAACAGACGGACCACTGCCATCATCTCCCCCTTCATCATTTGTCAACATTTTCCGAAGAAAAGACCGGTGAAACCCTAGGGCCTTGTCAGTGAGCATGTCATTGATCACCGTTTTAAGCTCCTCCTCAGAGATGGGGTCCTCATGATCTGACAGGACATGAGTCTCCATGTTGAGCTCGCCCCAGTTTAGGTCAAGGGACCTTAGTTCCCTCTCCCCAAAACCTCACTGAAATGATAACAAATGAGCTCCTCTTTTTTCTCATGTTTGGTGATCCACCCATGGTTGTGTTTGAGTCTGTGTATGTGATTTTGCGTCTTCGCGCATCAACCTTCCGGTGGAAGTATTTGGTGTTTGCATCACCCTCCTTCAGATTGGTCATTTTAGCACATTGATGCTTTCAAGCTCTCTCGATGACTAATAAGGAGATGACCCTCCTTTTTAACCTCTTGCAGAGGTCCATTTCTTTCAAGGATAATGCTCTGCTTTCCTGGGCTATGTCTAGGTGGAGGATGACCAGCAGAGCGCCATGAAGATGGACTTTTGATTTGAAAAAAGGTGTCCTACTCCACTCAGTGAGCCTGGTGCCCATTTTTCAGATTGTGGTGTAGCACCTGGCAAGACTCAGAGTGTGAAGTTAGCTCCGCCCATGCCTTTTGAACCACGTCAGTGAGGCCCGGCATCGTGGTCCAAAAATTCTCAAACTTGAAGGAGCGAGGTCTCTGAGGGCCCTTGTCATCCGCGAGCAGGAGAGGGCAATGGTGCGAAAGGGACGAAGGAAGTGCATGGAGGATGTGAGTGTTGAAGTGCATGTCCCAATCGGCGTTGCGGAATAAAGAGTTCAGTTTGTTCATCATAGTATTGGTCCTTTCGTTGCTCCAAATGAATCGCCGGTTCTGGAGGTGTATTTCTTTTAGATCACGACTGTGAATAGTGGCACATAAATGATTTATGCAGCTTCGGTTGACGGTTCTCTTGTTCTTATCTTGAGCGCATCACTCCGTCGATATTTGTCTTTGAAAATTTTTTTGCTTCTAGGAAGGGCAAGAGTTTATGTCACAACTTTTGATGAACAGCCAGTCATGAAAAAAAAACTAACCATGTAGTTTTCCTCGGCATCACAATGGTTAGCTTATTGCCGCGGCATCACAACCTCTAGGAAACTAACCATGTAAATGTTGAAAGTGTAAATGACGTTCAATTGCGACAAACTAGCCATTTAAGTGTTAAAAGTGTAAACTATACGTTCAATTGCAACATACTAACAACTTAAGTGTTAAAAGTGTAAACGACGTTCATTTGCAACAAACTAACCCTTAAAGTATTAAAATTGTAAACGATTGTCAATTGCAAGAAACTAAACATAAATATGGAAAATGTAAACCATGTTAAATTGCAAGAACTAACCACATAAATGCTCAAGTGTAAATGATGGTAAACTGCAATAAGTTAACCACAAAAATGTTAAAATCGCAAAGGATGCTAAACTGCAAGAAACTAACCATGGCAAATACACATGGGCTAGGAGCTATGCATATAATGAAGAGAACACATAGATCTACTAGGGTTCTGGTCGAGGCGCAGAGCTAGCACAAGACCTGGTCTGGCGAACTGGTCACCTCAGTCTTGCCCGGTCTAAATTCATTGTAGGGCTACACACCCGAATCATGATTTTTAGTTCTAGAAATGTCATGTCGCGTTCTAGAAAAGTAGTAGGTTGATGCTAACATGTAGATTGCTGGCATCAAGTCCGCATCCCATTGCATGCTGACATGCTCAACCCGCAGACCATCTCTGAGGCAGGCTTTGGGTTGATCGTCTTGTTAATGGCCAACGTTCGCATTTGTTGGTGGCATCATGGCCGGCATTCTTAAGGTTTGGCCATGTGGGCTAATGCAGAGGCAGCGTTGTGTGGTGCTCATCAAAGTTGGTTAACTTGAGTAGCCTTGAAGGATTCTTGGGAATTCGCATGGCTCGAATCAAGGTGTTGTATTCGGCAGAGCAACAAACTTTGGGATTATGACAAAGCAACAAACGGTGGGGTCCAATAGGCTAATATTTGGGATTGCGACGGAGCGACAGTGGAGGTCTGATAGGCGCTATGGAAACATATGCGGTTACAAACTTTTGTGAAAACATATGCCCATTTGAAATTTGCGAAAAAGAAAGGTATGTACTTATAGTTGCTAGCCTTTCATTCCGTTTATATGTGTATAGAACACAAACAAACATGATTTTCTCAGGAAATGGCAAGTACACACGTCATTCAGCAATCTATGTCTGGATTTGCATTTTGCATCATCACGATGAGAAGCCATAGTCATAAGCACATGCACGGTCGGAAAAAAAATCTGATGGAACATGATGGACTGTGGTGGCCAACCTCAGTTGAGTTGACACTGTCATAGGTATCAAGCGTAAGTATTATAGCAAATAGATGCTGTGATGTGTGTTGAAGTAGGGAGACCCAACAGCCAAAAAACCACCTCTCGGAATGAGCATCGAACCAGGTCACAGACAAGTAGTGGAGCGGTGAGGGGCAATGATCTTAGATGTCAGGATTTGGGATTTCAGCATAAGAGAGACAAAGCAGCAGAGAGAATGTGACATGGGCTCTTTCTTGTTCTATTTCGAGATCCGCATGTATATTTATTAAGGAGAAAGTTTACGACACGAAAGAATATGCATGTGGTCCATATAACACCAGAGAAGGCAGAGAGATGGAGACATGGGGTTTTGCTATTTTGTCCAGTGGAGATGCACCACCGCACACATGAGCGAACACATACAGGTTTGAATACGAATATACATCTGTAATTTCTTATGCGGTATTTTTCTTGCAGCTGTAGTTTTCTTGTAATTTTCTGCACTACTATGCCAAAAACATTGACGATGACGCACACAAACACCCAAAAAGTAAGATATGCCACTGCTGTTGAATTTTGTTCATCATATACAGGAGAACGCATCTAATACATGGGAAATGCATGCTCTCCTCGGAAATCATCTTTCTTCTACAACATACAGACACCATCGTATATTCAAGTCATATTTGAAATTGCTTGTGCTTGCTAAGGCGACTATCTACGTGTACAGCTGTGTAGGAGGAACTTCAATGTAACTCTTCCTAGCTGATACCTAATAAGCACACAATTTCTAGGAAGGCCACAGGTCCCATTGACAGTTTGGCAGCCCGTAGCTCAGCGGTCGGTTGATCCACACCTCCATGCTAGCTTTGAATTGAAGTGAGGCAAACTGGGATGTTGTTGCATTCTGTTTTCTTGATTGCTCCGTATGAGCTGCTTTGGTTCAAGAGGAGGTTGGTTGAGCCAGCTCCCTGTAATCTTTACGTATACTCCACAGGATCTCTGCGCACCGCCTCATGCTCGGCCGGTTCCTCTTCTTGGGAGCTAAGCATTGCAAGGCCAGCTCGTACATCTTCTCGATCGCCAGGTTGGTCGCGTCGTTCACTTCCAGATTCGGATCCAGTGTTAGTATCGCATCGCCCTTTGAGAATTTTTCCATTGCCTGTGCCCACCATAAATGGAGCACACTTGTAATTAGCAAAACCAGATATATGGACAAGTCGTCGATCTTTATGAACTACTCCCTCTGTCCCAGAATATAAGAACATTTTTGACACTATGCTAGTGTCAAAAACGTTCTTATATTCTGGGACAGAGGGAGTATTGTACATATTTCATTTCATATTGACCATTAAAGGTACAAAGATAATGATAAGAATGGCACAAACTAACCCATTTTGCTGTGACACGTTCGACGATCGCCCTCTTTGGTTCGATCGGGCGCCTCCCAGTAACCAACTCCACTAGCAGCACTCCGAAGGAGTAGACATCACTCTTCTCAGTGAGCTGGTATGTTCTGAGATACTCTGGGTCAAGGTACCCTGCTGTTCCTTTGACTTGAGTAGAGACATGGGTGGCGTCAGTCGGAGCCAGTTTCGCAAATCCAAAGTCAGCGACCTTAGCTCGGCAGTTGTTTGTGAGAAGAATGTTTGAGGATTTGATGTCCCTGTGGATGACCGGCTGATCTGCATCGGTGAAATATATGGGTCAGAGTCTAACTGATTTGGTGGTTCTTCACAGGTCGTATATGTTTGTTTTTTGGGCATCTGCACGTCAGGCCCTAATACTGCAAGAAGTCATGGTTTTTCCCTTTTTGAATTGAGATATTTGACATAAAACCTCTGTGGTCATCTCCTATCACCAGTAATAGTTTTGGTCTAAATTTGGTTCGGAGAGTTGAATCTCAGTTTAAATAGAGGCTTTAATTCCTATTGGTACTAGGAATAATATCCTAGGCACTGGTTGTTGTGATGCAGCTATATCTTCCTTGTGAAGTTAAGCAAAAGCAGACCAAGTGCTCTGTTTTCTACTAAAGGATTCTGCAGCGTCATCATATCTGAACTAAATCAAGTTAGTGCTAGATTAAATTCTTAATGACCTTGCTTTAACTTCTTCTCGGGGTATCATTTCTGATCCAAACAAGTATTGGCCACCCAGTGTCCCAATATCATTTGCAAACCTTTCATATGCAAGAACAAAACAACCAAAATAGGAAAAAAAATCCAAATAACCTGACAAACATGAAACCAAAATGCAAAGAAACATTAATAATTACTCTGCATTACCAGAGTAGGTGTGAAGATAGGTGATAGCGTGGGCCACATCGATCGCGATTTCCAACCTCACAGAGAACTCCAGGACTTTTCCATTCAGGCCTGCACACGTCTAAACTCGGTAAGACGATAGAATTAGCAAAAACCATGGCACTTGTCATCCCCATAGGTGATAGGAGGAAAGGGCAGGATCCTATGATTGTTACCTTCAAGGTGCTCTCGAAGATTGCCATTGGGAACATACTCCACAATGATCAACTGCTCACCACCAAACTCAAGGAACCCATGGAACCGTACCAGATTCAGGTGCTCGATGCATCGCAGCGTCTCTATCTCGTTCCGGAACTCGTGGCCCATGTGCTTGTCATACATATTCTGGAACGAAAAGAAAACGAACATAGACATGTTATGCAACTGTCGCCAGGTTTTGAGAACTGATCGTATGTATAAGAAGTAAATGGTGCAAACCTTCTTGGCCCGTTTGACGGCGACGAGGGTGCCATCGCTGAGCTGACCCTTGTACACTGTCCCAGAACCACCCTGCCCAATCTTGAGGTTGGGCGAGAAGTTCTTCGTTGCTTTCTGAATCTCTGGTAAGGTGAACTTTCTGTCTCCAGGTATCTCCCTTTCTGAAGAATTCCTGAGGGTGGAGCCATACAGCCCTCTGGCTGATCTCCTGCTCTCGAAAGTGCTCCCGCTGGTAGAACCTTGAGAGCTCAGCGACTGCGAGTCTGCAGATTCATTCATAGGAAAGAACCGTCACATCTCAAGTTTACAGAGAGCCTAACGATGGTTCTTGTAAGCAAAGTGTTATTTGCATAGTGTCATGAATTTAACAGTATCCATTAATTCCAGGATGCATATATCGTAACGAATGTGAGTGGCACGCAGGAGGCTATCCTTGAAAGAGGGAAGGAATTCGCTAATGGTACTTTACGATGGGGTTTGCTTACTCTGTGAGTCGGAGAAAGAATTAGCAAATGATACGAACACTTTGAGCAAGATGGGTTCCGGTCATGATCAAATCACGACAAATCAAATGGAACAAGTGGAAAATAATACGTACTACTCTCTTTGTTCACAAATATAAGATACTTTAATATTTCAATATGGATTAAGTAGGGACTGAAATGAGTGAACACACGCTAAAACGTATCTATATACACCCGATTCACAAAAAAGTTAATCGGAGAGAGTAGTAATTAGAAAAGTACTCCATCTATCCGGAAATACTTGTTCTATAAATGATTGACAAGTATTTTCGGACGGAGGAAGTACAACCTGACGGTGATGGAGAGTGTGTTGCAGACATCTGATTAAACTAAGGCTCAAGAGGAGAATGCTGCATCTTGTGCTGTTATTGCCGTACACATCAGTACACAAAACAGTGCACCTGCAAAGATCCGATCCTAGAAAGACGTAGTACGTACAACCGAGTTATAAAAAGCAAAGCTGAAGTACAATCGTACGCGTTGACCAGGCACGGTTGACGAATAACATGTCACAATTAGAAGACGAAGAAGAAGAGAAAAATGGCATCGTGGGATCAGAAGGGCAGAGAGGCCACCGGAGAAGAGGTCGAGGGAAGGCGCGTGCGCACGTACGTTGGTGGGAGGCGTCGGAGTCGACGTCGGAGAGGGAGGTCTCCGGCGAGCGCGCGTCCCCGGGGGCGAAGCAGGAGCGGAAGGCGTCGAGGAAGGCGGCGGCCCCGCGGCCGCTGCTGCCGGACGAACGCTCGGACGAGGCCGTGGTGGTGGCGACCGAGTAGCGGGAGAGGTCGTCGCTGGCGCTGGCGCTGGCGCCGGTGCCGATGAGGTCGCTCATCGGCCTCCTCCTGGGCGCCGAGCCGGCGCTGCTGCTGCTGCTACCGCTCCTCATCGAGGTGGCGTGGCGAGGCGGCAGCCGCGGAGAGGAGAGGGGAGGAGCGGGACGACGCGCTCGCTCGCTACTGCCGCGGAAAGCGGCGGCTTTGATGGACGAGGATTGATTAGTTGGGCGCGTCAAGGTGGACTAATTCAGGACTTGCGAGGGAGAGAAGACCCGTAGACGTGGACCACGGCTGCATGTAGGACTAGTCCCCCGCTAGAAAGGTTTTTTTTTTCTAAAGAGAATCTCAACAAGTCGATTGCATCCATGCGGAAAACCGGGCCAAAAACCGAACAAATAACAAGGATAAAAGAAGAAGAGACAACGAAATGGGTACCAACCCATGACAAAGCACGGCGTAGCTAGCAGACAAAACAGACTCCATCATGAATGGCGCAAATAGATCACGGGTGTCATCGAAAGATCACAATACCAAGACTTTGCAAACAGACGATGGCACCGGTGTGCGTATCCGAACCCCAAGGTGCAACACAGGAGCATCCATAGTCGACAAGTGTCATAGCATGACCATATGCTCCAGCCTCCAGAACAATTGGAGCAATGCAAGTCAGGAGAGCAGCGATGAACACGAACCTTGAACGGGAACTCCGCCACGGGAAATCGAAACTATTAGCAAGTCCGGGAGGCATCTTGTGCCATCATTGAGAAAAAGATGAACAGAGTCAACACCAAGAGCACGAAGCTTGTCATCTTGAGCAAGCATCAGCAGGGACTAGACAACACACAATAGGTAGGGTGGATGGATGATGGCAAAGGGCTCCGAGATGACGCCTTCAAGAAGGTAAATGATGTCCATGGACAACGTCGTCAATGAAATATCGTTCGGAGCCCATACCGAGTGGATCAGGTACAACTCAAGGACCATGCCCCTAGGAAGATAAGCAACGCGAGATTGGAGCTGTCGTGGCCGTCTAACGCCGGAATCAACGAGGATTTCTCCCGGAGCAAGTACCAGATGCAGGCCTGCGTCGAGGCACCAGGTTAGAGCAGCCACAGAGGTTGCAGATGATGACCAGCGAGCTGCCATCCAATGGGAGTCGACGAGATGGTGGACGTGTGTCGATGGAGGGAGCATGGCAAGAGGAGGCGAGGGGTGACCAGAGGTGCTTGTCGAGGCAGTGATGTACATGGAGACGGTAGGTGGAGAGCCGAGGCGTGGATAACCGCCGAGAACGAGGCTCCCGGGAGGAGATCCAACATTGAGCTGAATCCGACGAGATCCTAGTGAAGTTGCGCTGTCGGAGAGCCATAACCCTACGGTAGATGGTAGGAGGGGTTGGCGACCACATGGAGGACCCGTGGGTGCGGAGGAGGTCGTCGTGGGTGTGGGCTTGTTAAGTGACTAGATGCCTGGTTTGGTCGGTTCGCTTCGCTTCGGTGCAAGTAAATCAAGAGAAAAATCAAAAACGAATCGCCTACATGGCACATGCAGTAGAAAAAACAAGAAAACACCTAAAAACAAGGAAAATAAATGGGGTAACTTATGACACAAGTTTGTTTAAACAGTTTTTTTAAAGGGGGCTACACCGGCCTTTGCATCAAGTGATGCACACACCCTTCCCTCAAAAAGTGATGCACACACCCACTTGATTAAACTGGGTAAAGTGTAAAAAAAACTGCTAAATGAGGTGAACGATGTCACAAATGTGAAATTAAAGGGTAAAAAATGGAATTCACTGCGATAGTAGAGACGAAAGTGATTGGCCGGAAAAACTAATTTACAGCACATATATGACTAGTGATGGGGAACCTAAAATCGTGCTAGAGGTGCAGCATGGGTCACCGGTCGTGGATGAGCTAGCGGGACAAGCTAGCGTTGCCGTGTGGAGCAGGAAACGTAGGTACTACGTGTGGAGTGGAGCCAAAGCGAGTCGGTCGGTCAGTCAGTCCAATTTGGTTGGAACTTGGAAGTCGACGGTGTGCCGGCACCTAGTATTAGTGGCGGAAGTACTGTAGAAGAAAGCGTGACTTGAGAGCTTGGACACCGCATGCAGCGACCGGTGAGCGAGCGGTCAACAGTCAGCAGCAGGCTGGGCTCTGGCTGGTAGGCAATGTTGCCCGCTGGCTGCAGTGCGGTTGTGCGTGAGTTAGAGCATCTGCGGCCGAACGTCTTAAACCATCTTTCATACATTCGTGGACGCGTTCGATCAGAAAAGAAAAAAAACGTGATTCAACCAGACCCCTCATATATATCATCCCTATACATTCTGACTATCCGCAAACTTTGATATCCATCTCAAATATGAAAAGGATATGAAGGCTCGCGGACGCGCCTAGCCGGCCGATGGCGTGCGCACAAGGCGCAGGTAAAGTCGTGCCGGCGCCGCGTGCTCCTGACGTAAACGTAGCTACAGATCGATCGCCTATTCGCCTTTGGTTTGGTCTGGTTTGGAGCTGGGAGTTGGAGCTACACGGACGGACGGGCGGACGGACGGAAGCACGGAGCGAAGCATGCGTCCATCCGCACTTGACCCTGTTGCACGAGGTTGCAACTTGCAAAGCACGCGGCCGGCCGGCCGGGCGGTCGATGCATGCAGGCCTGGCCGGCGTACGTACGCCGCAGGACGCACCGCGGCGCTAAAAAAGTCGTGGCGGAGCCGTGTGGCAACTACTACGTACGGCGGCCAAAAGTCAGCCCCAACCATTTTTTTATTTTAAAGAAGACAAGAATCGAGTACAAACGCAACGACTACAAAGACATAGCATCCGACACACGACAAGAAAGAACAGAGAAAGAGAAAGCTCAGTCAAACAGCCCACATTTGTTCTTGGCATCACCATTAGATCATACCAACAAGAGCAAAAGAAGATCATGCCAACAAGAGCGGGAACGGGTGTTGTTGAATCAGTTGAAAAGAGATCCGACGTCTAGAAGACGTAAACGGACAAGCCACCGACTTGCCTTCCAATCACTCCCCATTGTGAAGAACTAGGAGAGCCACAGTCGCCGCGAAGGGCATCCAACCGCCAAAGGAACGTCGCGATGAAAGTGAGCTGCTGGTCGCACCCAAGGGCAATGTTCCCCTGCACAAGACATCACACAACCAACAACGAAGTAATGGCCACAAGACGACGGCCCCTATGAGGTACCGACTTCAATGGCCCCATCGCCGTTCGATCGAAAGATGGTTCTAGGGCTATCACCCGAAGCACGTTGGAGGACAAGGTGCGGAAGCTTCACTATCACACTCCACGAAGAAAAAATGATGACCAAAGGCGTCGCCGTCATCAACGTCGACAACCCAACACAAGGCATTTGCTTGAAGTATCACAACCCTGACCTCGTGTTGCTACACCTACCACGAATCCGTCAAACACATGAGTGCGGAACCCGCCAACCCTCCGACCACACCATTGCTTGCGAATTCACCAAATCCAGACTGAGGCGACCTTGTAAGGAGGTCAAAACCCCAACCTCTGCATTATTGTGAAGCACCCGATCATTCTTATCAGAACATACCACAATCCACAAATGAGCAATTAAAAGATATGAAATTAACACCTACGACTAAGTCAATTTTTTCACATCAAAAGCTTCCAAAAGGGGTAGACGTGAATTGTCACCCAGCACCACGTGTTGTTGACGTACTCCACCAGAGTAGGAAGCATTTTTTTAATCGAAATGGAGGCAAAAGTTTTGCCTTATCTCACTAATAAAGAAGAAGAGAATTGCCCGGTTAATTATGAAAAACTAGGGCCTCGGCCCCCTCAGCCCCTCCCGCGTCGCTCTCGCGAGGCGACAGGGAGGGAACCCTAGCGTGCCGCCGCCGGGTCGTTCCCCTCTTCCCTCCCCATCCCTTTCCGCCGCCTGGTGGCTCAGTTGGGCAAAGCTTGGCCGGAGCCGGCAGCAGCGGGGCGGCTTCTTCCCCTCTCGTGCGGGGGCCGGCGCGGGAGAAAATGCTACAACCCACGAAGGGGCACCACCAGCCAACCTGGCTACCCACACACGCCACCGAGAGAGGAGCACCGTCGAGGCAGACTACAGGTGTGATCATCATCACTCCTCTGTGAGATAGCGACTTCGAGTTCACCGCAAACCCCCATCGGCATGGCACACACCGCAACAACCTACACAAAGTCCGCATCGACCTATGTCAAACATTTGTCCACCAGGAGCAGCGACGAGACAGCTCCCGCTTTGAAGACGGACAAATGCAGAAAAGATATGCAAGACTCACACCGACGAAGACCTCCTCCGAAGACCACCGAACAACCATCATTGTTGCCTCCTAGGCCGTTCGGAGGCAGCTCCGACTCCGCAAAGCCAGTACACCACAATGAGACCAAGAGAAAACCCCATAAAGAGCCGGCTACGAAAGCCCTACCGCGACTCTGCACCACACACCACCAGCATCATTGCCAGACAGGACACTACCATGAAGCTCCACATGGTCAATTGACCGCTGTCAATCACGATCTCATGTGAGTGCAGCCCCAGGAAAGCACCCAGGGAATCGCCATCTCCAAGGCCACATCATCAGAAGGGGAAGCGACGTGGATCGACGCAGTCGTCCGACCTTGCACCACAGGGTCAAGGTCTTCACCTGAAGATGAGATCTGAGACTGGGGAGAGAGGAGAGCTCCATGATGACCCCAAGGGGGGAGGCGACATCCATGGATGTCGCGTCATCAGGATTTCGCCCGGAGCAACCCAGACTCCGCACCCCCACGCAATCAGACAACTACATTGTCGACCTAGAACCCCGCTGGTCCAAACACCTCCAACGCGCCGGCGACGCCACCGCCACACGAGGGCCACCTTCCTTGCCAGCCAACAGGCCAGATCGGGGCACAGACCAGATCTGGAGCCCAAGTACCAACACCCCGACGTGGCGAAGCAGCGGCCTAGATTCCAGACCATGCCCCCAAACCACCAGGAAGCAGGGTGGGGGTTGGTGCCCCACTCCGAAGTGCCGAGCAAGGGGGACTTGTCGGCGCCGCCGAACCGGACGGAAGGCCGAAAAACCGCCAACCAAGGAGGCATTTGCGGGGCTGACAACAGGGAACGCGAGACGGAGCAGAGGACCAATGGGAAGCGTCGCGATGGCCTCCACGTTGGAGGTCGAGCCTCCCCCACCTAGAGCTTGTGCTGCCGAGATCATCGCCGCGCGGACGAGACGAAAGCTTCGCCGCCATCCGCCGCGCGGGATTCGCCTGGCGATTTCCTCTGACATTGGCGCAGCGGGTCAGGGTTTCCCCGAGTCGCCTTGGAGGCGACGCGAGGGTCGGGATGATTCAAGTTTTTCAATTATCCAGAGTAGGAAGCATTTGGTTTGATCTGGTTTGGATCGGCTGGAGCTAGGGCTGCAAGAAAAGCTCGAGGCTCGTGAGCCGCTCGAGATCGACTCGTATTTTGACTCGACTCGAGATCGACTCGGAAAGAAATGAGCTGAGTATGAACACTTTATGTAGCTCGATAGAGAAACGAGTTAATCTTGAGCCAACACTGGCTCGCTCGATTTTAGCTCGATAGCTCAATGTCATATAATTATATTAAATAATCTTGATGTATATTTAAAGAAAATAGTATAATTTATTGCCATATATGTTGTGTCCAAGTTTTCTCATTTTTACCTAGTAGGAAACATGGAGGCCTATTAAGCAGGAGAAATTTAGCCTCAATATGGTGTGTGGCCAGTCATGTGTCAAATATCCTTTTATTCTCAGCCAAAGTTTAAGAGCAGTTGCGCCTTCATTTTTTATCTTTCTAGATCATTGATCCCTATTTGTCAAGTGCTAGTCTTTAGTTGAGAGAGAATAGGTCAAATTTTATAGTGGTTTTCTATGTTGTGTTGTTGGCTATAATGTTTGAAAAATTGCCTTAGATTATTCATAAAATCATCTGATTATTTAGCTCGAAACTAGCTCGAGATCGATACAAGCTGAGCACGAGCCACTTTCTACGGCTCGACCTTGATCTTCACTCAGTTTGAGCTCGCTCGAATTTTAGTATAATTTAAGTTGAGCCTAGTCCAACTCGCTCGAACTCGACTCGTTTGCAGCCCTAGCTGGAGCCATGGAAGCGCGTGGGAATGGACAGGAGAAGCATGATCTAGATCCGGTATGACTTTTCGAACCGATGAGTTAATGATCAACGGCCCGGGGAGCTTGAGAGTATGGTTAATAATATAGCCAACTGCAAGCTATATGATGTTGCCACGTCATATATAGTCAAGTTTATAGCCGGTGAGTACAATAGGTGGATATAAATATGTACTACTTTATTGATACATGACCCACCTCGCTCTAGCATGTGCTGCAGATGGCTGTTAACTAGTAGCCCGCTTCTCTTCTCTCTTCTATTCTCTCTTTTCTAACTAAACAAAAAAATATTTAATGTCTTACAACCCGCTTACACCATCTTATTATACTTGCTCTGATCCAACATACTCCCTTCGTCCGAAAAAACTTGTTTCTCAAATGGATGTATCCAGCACAAAATTAGTATTAGATACATCCATTTGAGAAATAAGCTAGGGACAAGTTTTTCTGGACGGAGGGAGTACTACGTAAACAACTTGTTGGAGGAGAGGTTGTCAGCTCCAAAATTAATCAAGTGGTCCATTTCTTGGAGATCAATTAATTCCTGCAACCGCAACCACATTTCCTGGAGGCTGGAGTAGGTCGGAGCGAGACAAAATCACCGTATGCGTGTGTGCGTAGGGACACCACGTAGTACGTACGTACGAACGTACATACGCACGGACGCACGCACGCAGATCGAGTCTAACTGATGATGATGTAACTTATCTAGTTATCTTTTGATCTGATGAGCCTCGCACACATCTTAGACACCACACGTGGACTTTGCTAAAAAGAATAAAAACTATGCTTGATGCTCCTTGGCTAATGGCCGGAGATTTTAATGAAGCTTTGTACCAAAATGAACATTTTTCTGAAACAAAAAGAGGAGAACGACAAATGATGGATTTTCGAGAAATTCTATCACATTGTGACCTTCATGACCTTGGTTTCTCCGGAACGCCGTGGACTTACGATAACAAACAATCTGCGGTGGCTTGCCCAGCGTGGTCGAACATATTTCCGAACTGTCAGGTAAGACATCTTGTGTCCTCGCGTTCAGATCATACACCCCTGTTAATTAGTATTACATAGAAATCGTCGGGGAGAAGCTTAGGTCGCCGGTGCCGTAGATATGAAATTTTTTGGAGAAAAGAAAAAACATTAGCAGATGAAGTAGAGGTTGCTTGGGCCATGCATAAGCAGGCAACGAACCTAGGAGACGTAACATCCAAACTAGAGGGGGTGATGGACGCACTCCATTCATGGAGTAATAAGTGCTGGAATTTAGTCTATATTGGGAGCAGCCCAATAACTATTTCAGAAATCTTTTATATCTAAATAGCTAGCCCCCACTAACATATTTCTCTCAACATGCAAGCATGCCACCTCATTATTCAACTTGCATAGAAAAGACCCACCTCACCATGCAATTATGCATATTAAAAATCCACTTCAATATGCAAACATGCATGCATGTAAAATTCCATTCTATTATGGAATTAGATTTAATTTTTATATAATTTTAAAAACTATTATTTGAAATATTCATGTTCCATATAACCAAAATCTCACTAAAATACTGTAAAATATTTCCTCAACAACGTGCGGGGCATCATCTAGTTCGTAATAAATCCTAAAGGCTCATTTAGCCCATTTGTGCAAAGTAAGAGATACTACTAAAGTTTAGTCTCACGTTGCTAGTTTAGTGGGAGTTGGACCTCCTTATAAGGGAGGTTCTTTCCCCACTTGTATGAGCATGAGAACAAGAGGGACATCCACGCATGCTCCTCCTTTGCCGCCCGCCGCGCCGCGCCGCGGGTTGCGAGAATGAGCCGAGCCGATGTCTAAATTTTTGCCACGCACTACGGGCACCAGAACTTCTCCTTCCTCTCGCCACCGGTTCCAATCTCTGAGCTACTGCTGTCTTCCTCATCCCGGCTTGCGGTGTGCACCGCAAGTCGGGACAGTAGGCCTCCGAAACCGCACCTCTTTGAGTCCTGTACGGGAGAAGGGTGATAAGGTTTTTGGGGAGCGCTCTGCGCGACTACTGACTGACTCCTTCGTCACGGACGCCCCGGACTCTGACGACTACTTCCCCGACGTCGACAACCCCAAGTCTGGATAACATGGCTGGCGAGGACACCAACCCCAAGTCCAGTGCTACTGCTGCTGCTGTCCCGTATGTGTTCTTCTTTCTGTTAGATATACTGCCGCAATTTCTCGTACTAGTACTTGCCCTAAATATGTTAGGTTCTACCTCATATATGCAACTAGTTCTACTGTCTGCTATAGATATGATAGGCTACGGTTCATATATGCGGAAGCTATTTACCTTCTCTCTGTCAGAACGCATGACTTGTTTTATCTCTACTATATTAGTCATGCTTTATCTAGTATTTCTATTAATAAAATCATTTGGTAAATTGCTCATATTTCCAACAATCCAAAAACCTTATCATAGGCAATTTACCCCAAGTGGTTTTGCTGCTTCCATGAGACCTCCTATGTTTGAGGGTATCCACTATAAGAGGTAGCGCGTGAGAGCAGTATTATGGTTTCAAACCATGAGTTGCTATGACGCCACTCTCGGCAAACCTGAAGGGGAGCTTGATGCTCAACAGGCACAAGCCTTTCAGAAAATGGATACTCTGTTTAAGGCTGCTCTCTTGAGTGTTCTTGGTGAGAACATAGTTGATGCTTATGCGTCAATTGATAATGGAAAAGATATGTGGGATGCACTCGAGACCAAGTTTGGGGTCTCGGATGCTGGCACTGAGCTGTACATCATGGAGCAATTCTATGACTACAGGATGACTGAAGAGCGCTCCGTGGTTGAGCAAGCTCATGAGATACAGTCATTTGCTAGAGAACTTGAGCACTTCGGTTGTATGTTACCAGACAAGTTTGTTGCCGGAGGTATCATCATTAAGCTTCCCCCTTCAGGGAGGAACTTTGCTACCTTGCTGAAGCATAAGAGACAAGAGTTTTCCGTCCCGGATCTCATTGGCACTCTTGATGTGGAAGAAAAGGCGAGAGCAAAGGACACATGTACTCGAGGTATTGAGGGAGGATCTAGTGCCAATCTGGTATAGAAGAAGAACTTTCAGCCCCACAAGTTCAAGAGCAAGGGCAAGTTTGATGATAAAGAAAAGTTTGATGGGAAGAATAAGGTTGTGCAACACACGAACTTCAAGAAGAAGAATGACAAGAAGAAAGGTGTCTGTCATGTGTGTGGGGATCCTGATCATTGGGCTCCTAGTTGCCCTAATCGCTATGACAGGCGTCACCCTGGGAAAGGCAGCAAGACCGCTAATGTTATCATTGGAGACACTGACATGAAGGATGATGGGTATGGTATATTTCCCACTATTCTTTCAGTATGTCATTCTCCTGATTGGTTGATTGACACGAGTGCTAATGTGCATGTATGCGGTGGTATTTCCATGTTTTCGTCTTATCAGACCGCAGGGACTTCAACCGTGCTGATGGGCAACAGTTCAAGTGCTTCTGTTCGTGGTGTTGGCACGGTCGATCTGAAGTTTACTTCGGGGAAGATCGTGCGGCTGAAGAACGTGCATTATGTCCCCTCCGTCAATAAAAATCTTGTTAGCGGATCTCTTATGTGTAGAGATTGCTACAAGCTTGTCTTTGAGTCGAATAAATTTGTAATATCCAAGTATGGAACCTTTGTTGGTAAAGGCTATGAGTCAGGAGGTCTGTTTCGTTTATCCTTATCAGACGTTTGCAATAAAGTTGTTAATCATATTTGCAACAATAGTGAATCCAGTGTGTGGCATTCACGTCTGTGTCATGTTAATTTTAGTTGCATGTCGCGACTAGCGAAGTTGAACTTAATCCCTAGTTTCACCACTGTCAAGGGATCTAAGTGTCAAGTTTGTGTGCAAGCTAAGCAACCTCGTAAGTCTCACACGACTGCGGAAACGAGAAATCTTGCACCAGTAGAGCTCATACATTCAGATCTATGTGAAATGAATGGTGTTTTGACAAAAGGTGGAAATAAATATTTCATGACGTTAATTGACGACTCCACTAGATACTGTCGTGTGTATCTTCTAAAATCTAAGGATGAGGCTTTGAACTTTTTCAAGATCTATAAAGCTGAAGTGGAAAACTAACTTGATCGAAAAATCAAGCGACTTAGGTCCGACCGTGGTGGAGAGTATTTTTCCAATGAATTTGATGCTTTTTGTGCGGAACATGGTATAATCCATGAGAGGACGCCTCCCTACTCACCTTAGTCAAATGGGGTGGCCGAAAGAAAGAACCGTACTCTAACTGGTTTGGTTAACGTCATGTTAGACACATTGGGTCTCTCCAAGGCATGGTGGGGGGAGGCGATATTGACAGCATGTCATGTCCTGAACTGAGTCCCCACAAAGAACAAAGAGATAACTACATTCGAGGAATGGAAGAAGAAAAGGTTAAAACTCTCTTATCTACGAACATGGGGTTGTTTGGCGAAAGTCAATGTTCCAATTCCAAAGAAGCGGAAGCTTGGACCAAAGACTGTGGATTGTGTTTTCCTGGGATATGCTTTTCATAGCATGGCTATAGATTCTTGGTTGTAAAATCTGAGGTACCTGACATGCATGTCGGTACGATCATGGAGTCGAATGATGCGACTTTCTTTGAAGATATCTTTCCCATGAAGGATATGGCTACCTCATCTAATCAGGAGATGCCTAGTTCATCGAATCAGGAACCAGTTACAATTACCAAACCTGCCATTTCGATAGAACACTTTGAAAGTCCTGTGGAGGAGAACAATGAAGTTCCTACTAGGAGCAAGAGACAGAGGACTGCAAAGTCCTTTGGTGATGATTTTCTTGTGTATCTCATAGATGACACTCCCAGTTCTATTTCAGAGGCTTATGCATCTGAAGATGCTGACTACTGGAAGGAAGCGGTTCGTAGCGAGATGGATTCCATCTTAGCAAATGAAACTTGGGAGATAACTGATCGTCCTTATGGGTGCAAACCTATAGGATGCAAATGGGTATTCAAGAAGAAGCTTAGGCCTGATGGTACTATTGAAAAGTACAAGGCTCAGCTCGTGGCTAAGGGTTATACCCAAAAGGAAGGTGAAGACTTCTTTGATACTTACTCACATATGGCTCGACTGACCACTATTCGAGTTCTACTTTCACTAGCTGCCTCACATGGTCTTCTTGTTCATCAAATGGATGTTAAGACTGCTTTCCTAAATGGAGAGTTGGACGAGGAAATTTATATGGAACAACCAGATGGGTTTGTACTAGATGGTCACGAAGGAAAAGTGTGCAAGTTGCTGAAGTCTTTGTATGGACTCAAGCAAGCACCCAAACAGTGGCATGAGAAGTTTGAAAGAACTTTAACAGATGCAGGCTTTGTTGTAAACGAAGCTGACAAATGTGTGTACTATCGCCATGGTGGGGGCGAGGGAGTTATCCTTTGCTTGTATGTTGATGACATACTGATTTTTGGAACAAATCTGAATGTTATTAAGGAGGTCAAAAATTTCATATCTCGTTGTTTTGAGATGAAAGATTTAGGAGTGGCTGATGTCATTCTGAACATCAAGTTGTTGAGAGACGATGATGGTGGGATTACATTGCTTCAATCTCACTATGTGGAAAAGATCTTGAGTCGCTTTGGCTACAGTGACAGCAAGCCCTCTCCAACACCATATGATGCTAGTGTGTTGTTTCGAAAGAATCGAAGAATTGCTAGAGACCAATTGAAGTATTCTTAGATTATTGGCTCGCTTATGTACTTAGCCAGTGCTACAAGACCTGACATCTCTTTTGCTGTTAGCAAACTGAGTCGGTTTGTTTCAAAACCAGGAGATGTGCATTGGAAAGCTCTAGAGAGAGCTTTGCGTTATTTGAAAGGCACTGCAAATTATGGAATCCACTACACCGGGCACCCAAAGGTGCTTGAAGGGTATAGTGACTCAAACTGGATCTCAGATGCTGATGAGATAAAGGCCACGAGCGGTTATGTATTCACTCATGGAGGTGGCACTGTTTCTTGGAAGTCTTGCAAGCAGACCATCTTAACGAGGTCAACAATGGAAGCATAACTCACATCACTAGATACAACTACGGTTGAAGCAGATTGGCTTCGCCGGCTCTTGAATGACTTGCCGGTTGTTGAGAAACCTGTACCGGGTGTCCTTATGAACTGCGACAATCAAACAATGATCACGAAAGTGAGCAGCTCAAAGGATAACATGAAGTCATCAAGACACGTTCAGAGAAGGTTAAAGTCTGTCAGGAAAATGAAAAACTCCGGAGTTATTGCGTTGGATTATATCCAAACGTCTAAAAATCTGGCAGATCCTTTTACTAAGGATCTATCACGTAATATGATAGATAATGCATCGAGGGAGATGGGTATGAGACCCACAATATGAGTTGTTCACAGTGGTAACCTATTCTTTGTGATCGGAGATCCCGTGAATTAGATGTGGAAGACAAGCTGTTGGTCAACTGAGAGGAGAGTATCCTTACTATTCACAATACCACTCCATGAAGATGCAATACTCTCCTAATCTGCATGGCAGATTGATGTATATCTTAATGTGTTCTAAGTGGCTCTTTGAAGCAGAGATGTTGTCCTGCAGAGCATCTTTTGAAGAACGCACCTATATGAGTCTGATTGTTAAACGTCGCAATCTATGAGAGTAGGGTTCTCTCTAGTAAACTCATGAAAGGTCTCGGAGTATGACGCATAAGCTCCACCCACGGGGAAGACCCACGATAGCCATGTATCGGTCAAGGCTTTATGTGAAGCTAGATTCGCAGAAAACTTGCAGTTCAAGGCCCAGTCCACTATTCAAGTTGCTTACTAGTGTAGCATAGAGTTCTAGGTGGAAGTTCAACTTAACAGTCTCCACTGCAGTACCGGTATATAAAACAGTGTTTTGGAACCAAAGGCAAATTTCTATGTGCCTTCGGGATCTGGTGGGGGATTGCTGGAATTTAGTCTATATTGGGAGCAGCCCAATAACTATTTCAGAAATTCCTAATAAATCCTAGAGGCCCACTTAGCCCATTTGTGCAAAGCAAGGTATACTACTAAAGTTTAGTCCCACATTGCTAGTTTAGTGGGAGTTGGACCTCCTTATAAGGGAGGTTCTTTCCCCACTTGTATAAGCATGAGAACAAGAGGGACATCCACACGCGCTCCTCCTCCGCGCCCGCCTCGCCACGCCTCGTCACGACGCGCTGCGGGTTGCGGGAATGAGCCGAGCCGATGTCTAAATTTTTGCCACGCACTACGGGTATACGAAAGGTCACTCGGGAGATGGAAAGTTTTGCTGTAGTGGATATTGAATACGAACGCTGCACCCTTCGGCGGCTGTCTGTTCGTTTCATCTCCCACGTTCCCTTTAGCTCCCGGCGCAGCCTCTCGCCTCCTTCTCTTGTGCCTATAAAAGGGAGGTCGCTCCTCTCAGAGAGATGCACCAGAACTTCTCCTTCCTCTCGCCACCGGTTCCAATCTCTGAGCTGCTGCTGTCTTCCTCATCCCAGCTTGCGGCGTGCACCGCAGGTCGGGACAGTAGGCCTCCGAAACCGCACCTCTTTGAGTCCTGTATGGGAGAAGGGTTATAAGGTTTTTGGGGAGCGCTCTGCGCGACTACTGACTGAATCCTTCGTCACAGATGCCCCGGACTCCGATGACTACTTCCCCGACGTCGACAACCTCCTCGACGACATGGCTGGCGAGGACACCGACCCCAAGTCCAGTGCTACTGCTGCTGCTATCCCGTATGTGTTCTTCTTTCTATTAGATATCCTGCTGCAATTTCTCGTACTAGTACTTGCCCTAAATATGTTAGGTTCTACCTCATATATGCAACTAGTTCTACTGTCTGCTATGGATATGATAGGCTATGGTTCATATATGCGGAAGCTATTTACATTCTCTCTGTCAGAATGCATGACTTGTTTTATCTCTACTATATTAGTCATGCTTTATCTAGTATTTCTGTTAATAAAATCATTTGGTAAATTGCTCATATTTCCAACAATAAGAGAGTGGGCTCGGTCCCAAGGAAGATAGAAAAGACAAGGAAGGAACTGGAAGCTATAATACATAGCAATAATCCGAATAAACAAGCGATTCAAAAAAGACTAGAAAAGGAGCTAGATAGTCTGCTAGAGAAGGAAGAGCTTTTTTGGAAACAAAGATCGAGGATGGATTATCTCCGTGATGGTGATAGAAATACAGATTTTTTTCACCGCAAGGCGACTTGGAGGAAAAAGAAAAATAAAATTAGTCAGCTGGAGAAGGATGATGGTACCATGACGGATAATATTCAGGAGATGGAGGTGCTTGCTACATCCTTTTTTCAGAAGTTATACACAGCCAATCAGGGAGTACAACCTGATATTATTTTAGATAAGATTGAACCATTAATCACAGAGCAGTTAAATGAAATGTTGTGTAGTGAATTTTCCGATGAAGAGATCAGTAATGCATTGTTCCAAATAGGCCCTCTGAAGGCTCTGGGCGCAGATGGTTCCCTGCGAGATTTTATCAAAAGGCATTGGGGTACTCTGAAAAATGAGGTGATCAAGGCAGTAAAATAGTTCTTCAGTTCGGGCGTCATGCCGGAAGGAGTTAATAATACTGTTATAGTGCTAATACCGAAGAAGGAAAACCCGAGCTCCCTAAAAGACTATAGGCCTATCAGCCTATGCAATGTAGTGTACAATTATTTTTTTCAAAATGTTTGGTAAATAGATTGAGACCACTGCTCCATGATTTGATAGCCCCAACGCAAAGTGCCTTCATTCCAGGGCGAATGATTACGGACAATGCTCTGATTGCATTTGAATGTATCTATAGCATTTAAAAAAGTTTTGACGCAAAAGGAAAATATTGCGCATACAAATTAGACCTCGCAAAGGCCTATGACAGAGTTGACTGAAATTACCTTGAAGGGGTGATGAGAAGATTGGGTTTTGCAGAAAAATGGATACAATGGATCATGACTTGTGTGAAAACAGTAAAAATACTCTGTTCATTTCAACAGGAACCTATTGCAGAGCTTCACTCCTACGTGTGGTTTGAGACAGGGAGATCCAATTTCCCCTTATCTCTTTCTCTTTGTCGCTGATGGGCTCTCACGGCTAATACAGAGTAAGGTGGAAACGAGTGAATTACAGGAGCTGAAAATTTGTAGACAAAGCCTTGGTATTTCACACCTTTTATTCGCGGATGACAGCCTGCTATTTTTTAAAGCTAATAGTGATCAAGCCAATAAGGTAAAGAACATCCTGGACAACTATGAGAGAGCCACTGGACAGCTAATAAGTCCATCTAAATGCTCTCTGCTCCTTGGAAACAAATGCTCACAAGAAGATGGACATGACGTAATAAATATCCTGAATGTAGTGATTGTGACTTTTGAGGAGAAATACCTGGGTTTGCCAGTTCCAAAAGGACGTATGGTAAAAGGGAAATTCAAGCACACAAAAGATAAAGCAAGGAAAAGAATGAATGATTGGACAGAAAAATATTCTTCCAGTGGAGCTAAGGAGACACTAATTAAATCAGTGGCCCAAGCGATCCCCACTTTTGCAATGAGTGTTTTCAAGTTCTCAGCAACCCTTTGTGAGGAGCTCATGCACATGACCAGAGACTTTTGGTGGGGAGATGATAAAGATCGTCGACGTATTCATTGGTTGAGTTGGGAGAAACTTACAAGACGTAAAAGCCAAGGAGGTATGGGATTCAAAGATCTTAAAGTTTTTAATCAGGCTCTTCTTGCTAGGCAAGCCTGGCGACTTATTGCACATCCTGACAGCTTGTGCGCGAGAGTGCTTAAGGCAAAATACTACCATGGGGCTGATCTGCTAGACACGACGTTTATTCATAATGCGTCGCCGGATTGGCAGGGCATCATGCATGGTTTGGAACTCCTTAAAAAAGGATGTATTTGGCGCATTTGCAACGGAAATAGTGTCCGCATTTGGAGAGACAATTGGATCCAGAGAGGAAAGATGAAAATAAATATAAACCCAACAAGCTCCCGAACTCAGTGGGTAGCAGACCTCATCGACCAGGCGAGTCATGCTTGGAAGGAGGATTACTTCACGCGTATATTTACACGCGAAGACGCAAATGATATTTTAAGTATCCGACTACCAAATTATGGTGATGAGGATTATATTGCTTGGCAGCTCGAAAAAATTGGAATTTTCAGTGTTCGTAGCACATATCGATTAGCCATGGACGAAAAGGATTCTGTGGTGATTGGGTCCAGCCACAATACCCAAGGGGATCGCAGTATTTGGAATAATATCTGAAAGACAAATGTATCCCAAAAAGTACGTATTTTTACATGGAGACTAGGAACGAAGTCACTGACAGTTCAAACTAATAGATTTCGTCGCATCCCAGGTCTCACCCCGATTTGTAATGTATGTGGGGCCGAGGATGAAACAGGTTTCCATATGGCACATCGATGCACATTTGTAAGGGCCCTGTGGCACGAACTCAAGGAGGTATGGAACCTGCCCCCTGAGCATGAAATAGAATATACTGGAAGGGGTTGGGTCCTAGTCCTGCTAGATAAGGTGAGTGAAGATATGAAACAAAAATTTATGCTATTTTGGTGGCGTGTTGGGCACTGAGGGAGTCCTGGATTAGGGGGTCTCCGGACAGCCAGATTATATCCTTTGGCCGGACTGTTGGACTATGAAGATACAAGATTGAAGACTTCGTCTCGTGTCCGGATGGGATTCTACTTGGCGTGGAAGGCAAGCTAGGCAATATGGATATGTGTATCTCCTCCTTTGTAACCGACCTTGTGTAACCCTAGCCCTTTCCGGTGTCTATATAAACCGGAGGGTTTTAGTCCGTAGGACAACATACAATCATACCATAGGCTAGCTTCTAAGGTTTAGCCTCTCTGATCTCGTGGTAGATCTACTCTTGTACTACCCATATCATCAATATTAATCAAGCAGGACGTAGGGTTTTACCTCCATCAAGAGGGCCCGAACCTGGGTAAAACATCGTGTTCCCTGCCTCCTGTTACCATCCGCCTTAGACACACAGTTCGGGACCCCCTACCCGAGATCCGCCGGTTTTGACACCGACATTGGTGCTTTCATTGAGAGTTCCTCTGTGTCGTCGCCGTTAGGCTTGATGGCTCCTATGATCATCGATAGCGATGCAGTCCAGGGTGAGACTTTTCTCCCCGGACAGATCCTTGTGTTCGGCGGCTTCGCACTGCGGGCCAACTCGCTTGGCCATCTAGAGCAGATCGAAAGTTACGCCCCTGGCCACCAGGTCAGGTTTGGAAGGTTAAACTACACGGCCGATGTCCGTGGAGACTTGATCTTCGACGGATTCGAGCCTCTGCCTTGTGCGTCACGATGAGTACGATTTAGCTCTACCATCAGACAGTGTTCAGGAGATCGCACCGGCAGCCGCTCCGACCCTCAATTCGGAGCCAGTTGCGCCGTCCATGGACGGGTGGATGGACCCCGCCACAGAGGCCTTATCCTCAGCGGCGATCGAGCCGAACATCGACCTTACCTTGCGCGAGAGCCGTGTTGTCAGACTGCCGGGCCCTTCTCCGGCCACGGACTCCGAACCGCCCGCGCCCGTTCCTAGCGAATCCGATTGGGCGCCGATCATGGAGTTTACCTCCGCGGATATTTTTCAGCACTTACCCTTTGGCGACATACTGAACTCATTAAGGTCTCTCTCCTTGTCAGGAGGATCCTGGCCGAACTATGTCCGGCAGGATTGAGATGCGGATGACGAAGAAATTCGCTGCCCACCCACCACCCACTTAGTAGCCACTGTCGACGACTTAACCGACATGCTCGACTTCGACTCCGAAGACATCGACGGTATGGACGACGATGCGGGAGACGAAGAGGAACCACAGCCCACAGGCATTGGACAGCCACCTCATCATACGATATATACATGGTGGACACACCCAAAGAAGGTAATGGCGACGAGACAGCGGAGGATGACCCCTCCAAAAAGCAACCCAAGCGCTGACATCAGCGGCGCCGCTCTAAGTCCCGCCAAAGCAAAAATGGTGATACCAACACAGGAGATAATAACACTCCGGATAGTGCCGAAGATGGCAACAATCCCCTCCAGCACGATCTAGGACAGGAGGATGGAAAGACCAGCCCTCCAGAGAGAGCGGCAGATGGAGAGGGGAGGACGATAATTACATGCCCCCCTCCGAAGACGAGGCAAGCCTCGACAATGCCGAATTCGTTGTGCCAGAGAATCCCGTCGAACAAGAGCGCTTCAAGCGCCGACTTATAGCCATGGCAAATAGCCTTAAGAAAAAGCAGCAGTAGCTTCAAGCTGATCAAGATCTGCTAGCTGACAGATGGACTGAAGTCCACGCGGCCGAGGAATATAAGCTCGAATGCCCCTCCAAGAGTTACCCAAAATGCAGGTTGTTACCTCGACTGGAGGAAGAAGCGTATGACGCGGCTGATCTGCCACCTTGTGGCCGCGATAGAGAGGCATTCCAGCCAAAAGCTCAGCCTGCACCCCGACGCCATTCAAATAAAAAGGCATGAGGAAATACGCCAGACCTGCGAGCCGTATTGGAGGACAAAGCAAAACATGCAAGATCGATCTACGGATCACGAGGGCGCGCCACTATGCGAGACGACAATCGTCACGCCGGATACAGTAAAAGTAAGACCGGTCGGGCCGAACACAGCGGACAAGACTCATTTGATCTGCGTCACGACATAGCCCAGTACAGAGGCGTCGCACACCCCCTATGCTTCACAAACGAAGTAATGGATCATCAAATCCCAGAGGGTTTCAAACCCGTAAATATAGAATCATACGATGGCATGACAGATCCTGCGGCATGGATCGAGGATTTCCTCCTACACATCCACATGGCCCGCGGTGATGACCTACACGCAATCAAATACCTCCCACTCAAATTTAAAGGACCATCTCGGCATTGGCTCAACAGCTTGCCAACAGAGTCCATTGGCTGTTAGGAAGATCTGGAAGCCGCATTCCTCGACAACTTTCAGGGCACTTACGTGCGACCACCAGACGCCGATGACCTAAGCCATATAATTCAGCAGCCAGAGGAATCGGCCAGGCAATTCTGGACACGATTCCTAACAAAGAAAAATCAAATCGTTGACTGTCCGGATGCAGAGGCCCTAGCAGCTTTCAAGCACAACATTCGTGACGAGTGGCTAGCCCGGCACCTTGGTCAGGAAAAGCCGAAATCTATGGCAACCCTCACGACACTCATGACCCGCTTTGTGCGGGAGAAGACAGCTGGCTGGCTCGCAGTAATAACATATCAAAGAACCATGGTACTTCGGATATCAAGGACGGCAATAGCAGGTCACGTCGCAACAAACATAAGCGCCGCATTAACAGCGATAATACTGAAGATACGACAGTCAATGCCGGATTCAAAGGCTCTAAACCCGGTCAGCGGAAAAAGCCATTCAAACGAAGCACTCCAGACCCGTCCAGTTTGGACCGTATACTCGATCGCTCGTGTCAAATACACGACACCCCAGACAAGCCAGCCAACCACACCAACAGGGATTGTTGGGTGTTCAAGCAGGCCGGCAAGTTAATTGCCGAAGACAAAGATAAGGGGCCACATAGCGATGACGAGGAAGAGCCCCGGCAGCCGAACACCGGAGGACAGAAGAGGTCCCCCCCACAAGTGCGGACGGTGAACATGATATATGCAACCCACATCCCCAAGAGGGAACGGAAGCGTGCGCTTAGGGACGTATATGCGTTGGAGCCAGTCGCCCCAAAGTTCAACCCATGGTCCTCCTGTCCGATCACCTTCGATCGCAGGGACCACCCCACTAGTATCCGTCATGGCGGATTTGCCGCACTAATCCTAGACCCAATCATTAACGGATTTCACCTCACTCGAGTCCTTATGGATGGCGGCAGCAGCCTGAACCTGCTTTATCAGGACACAGTGCGCAAAATGGGTATAGACCCCTCAAGGATCAAACCCACAAAAACGACCTTTAAAGGCGTCATACCAGGTGTAGAGGCCAATTGCACAGGCTCAGTCACACTAGAAGTGGTCTTCGGATCCCCGGATAACTTCTGAAGCGAAGAGTTAATCTTTGATATAGTCCCGTTCCGCAGTGGTTATCATGCACTGCTCGGGCGAACCGCATTTGCGAGATTCAATGCGGTACCGCATTATGCATACCTCAAGCTCAAGATGCCAGGACCTCGGGGGGTCATTACAGTTAATGGAAACATGGAACGCTCTCTCCGAACGGAGGAGCACACTACGGCCCTCGCAGCAGAAGCGCAAAGCAGCCTCCTAAGGCAATCCACTAGTTCGGCGATTAAGGATCCGAACACCTTCAAGCACGCCCGGAGTAATCGGCAACAGGACCGCCTGGCACGTTCCGAGCTCGCATAGCAATACGGCCCCCACCCCGGTCCCAGCCTAACGGCGAAATCTGTGCCACGCGTACATAATTACGCATTAAAAATACCATGGGCACAGGTGGGGAGGGGGGCATGACTACGGCATGCTCCAAGACGCGGCCTAAACCGCACTAGGGGCTTCCCGCCTGGTTATTTATTTTTTTCTTTTCAGGACTTTAATCTCTGGAAACCCTGTCCGGCAGCATGATTGCCGAACACATGATGCAGCAACCAAGGAGGCAGAAAGCTACGTCGCACCATGGAACTCCCAGGTGGATTACGATAACGAGTGAAATACTTACTTTAATACTATTCCTCAGCTTGCCCTTGGTGTTGGGGAACGTAGCAGAAATTCAAAATTTTCTACGCATCACCAAGATCAATCTATGGAGTAATCTAGCAACGAGGGAAGGAGAGTGCATCTACATACCCTTGTAGATCGCTAAGCAGAAGCGTTCAAGTGAACGGGGGTGATGGAGTCGTACTCGTCGTGATCCAAATCACCGATGATCCTAGTGCTGAACGGACGGCACCTCCGCGTTCAACACACGTACAGCCCGGTGACGTCTCCTACGCCTTGATCCAGCAAGGGGAGAAGGAGAGGTTGGGGAAGACTCCATCCAGCAGCAGCACGACGGCGTGGTGGTGGTGGAGGAGCGCGGGGCTCCGCCAAGGCTTCGCCAAGACCTACGAGAGACGAGGAGGGAGAGGGGTAGGGCTGCGCCAACAGGGAGATTGAATCGCGTGTTGGGCTGCCCCTTTGTCTCCACTATATATAGGGGGATAAGGAGGGCTGCGCCCCCACCTAGGGTTCCCACCCCAAGGGGTGCGGCAGCCCTAGATCCCATCTAGGGTGGCGGCCACAAGGGGGAGAGGGGGAGGCGCACCTAGGGTGGGCCTTAGGGCCCATCTGCCCTAGGGTTTGCCCCTTCCCCTCTTGGAGGCGCCTTGGGCCTTGGTGGGAGGGCACACCAGCCCACCTGGGGCTGGTCCCCTCTCACACTTGGCCCACGCAGCCCTCTGGGGCAGGTAGCCCCACCTGGTGGACCCCCGGGACCCTCCCGGTGGTCCCGGTACGTTACCGATAGCAACCCGAAACTTTTCCGGCGACCAAAACAGGACTTCCCATATATAAATCTTTACCTCCGGACCATTCCGGAACTCCTCGTGACGTCCGGGATCTCATCCGGGACTCCGAACAACATTCGGTAACCACGTATATCTATTCCCTATAACCCTAGCGTGATCAAACCTTAAGTGTGTAGACCCTACGGGTTCGGGAACCATGCAGACATGACCGAGACAACTCTCCGGCCTATAACCAACAGTGGGATCTGGATACCCATGTTGGCTCCCACATGTTCCATGATGATCTCATCGGATGAACCACGATGTCAATGATTCAATCAATCCCGTATACAATTCCCTTTGTCTAGCAGTACGATACTTGCCTGAGATTCGATTGTCGGTATCCCGATACCTTGTTCAATCTCGTTACCGGCAAGTCTCTTTACTCGTTCCGTAACACATCATCCCGTGATCAACTCCTTGATCACATTGTGCACATTATGATGATGTCCTACCGAGTGGGCCCAGAGATACCTCTCCGTTTACACGGAGTGACAAATCCCAGTCTCGATTCGTGCCAACCCAACAGACACTTTCGGAGATACCTGTAGTACCTTTATAGCCACCCAGTTACGTTGTGACGTTTGGCACACCCAAAGCACTCCTACGGTATCCGGGAGTTGCACAATCTCATGGTCTAAGGAAATGATACTTGACATTAGAAAAGCTTTAGCATACGAACTACACGATCTTTGTGCTAGGCTTAGGATTGGGTCTTGTCCATCACATCATTCTCCTAATGATGTGATCCCGTTATCAACGACATCCAATGTCCATGGTCAGGAAACCGTAACCATTTATTGATCAACGAGCTAGTCAACTAGAGGCTTACTAGGGACATGGTGTTGTCTATGTATCCACACATGTATCTGAGTTTCCTATCAATACAATTCTAGCATGGATAATAAATGATTATCATGAACAAGGAAATATAATAATAACCAATTTATTATTGCCTCTAGGGCATATTTCCAACAGTCTCCCACTTGCACTAGAGTCAATAATCTAGTTCACATCGCCATGTGATTAACACTCACAGGTCACATCGCCATGTGACCAACATCCAAGAGTCTACTAGACTCAATGATCTAGTTCACATCACTATGTGATAAACACTCAAAGAGTTCTGGGTTTGATCATGTTATGCTTGTGAGAGAGGTTGTAGTCAACGGGTCTTGCCATATTCAGATCCCTATGTATTTCGCAAAACTTTATATCGTAGATGCTGCTACCACGTTCCACTTGGAGCTATTCCAAATTGTTGCTCCATTATACGTATCCGGTATCTCTACTCAGAGCTATCCGGATAGGTGTTAAGCTTGCATCGACGTAACTCTTTATGTCGAACTCTTTATCACCTCCATAACCGAGAAACATTTCCTTATTCCTCTAAGGATAATTTTGACCGCTATCTGGTGATCTACTCCTAGATCACCTTTGTACCCTCTTGCCAGACATGTGGCAAGGCACACATCAGGTGCGGTACTCAGCATGGCATACCGTATAGAGCCTATGACAAGAGCATAGGGGACGACCTTCGTCCTTCCTCTTTCTTCTGCCGTGGTCAATCTTTGAGTCTTACTCAACTTCACACCTTACAACTCAGGTGAGAACCCCTTCTTTGACTGATCTATTTTGAACTCTTTCAAAAACATGTCAAGGTGTGCGTTCTTTGAAAGTATCATCAGGCGTCTTGATCTATTTCTATAGATCTTGATGCCCAATATGTAAGCAGCTTTATCCAGGTCTTCCTTTGAAAATCACTCTTCAAACAACCGTTTATGCTTTCCAGAAATTCTACATTATTTCGATCAACAATATGTCATCCACATATACTTATTAGAAATGTTGTAGTGCTCCCACTCACTTTCTTGTAAATACAAGTTTCTAGCAAACATTGTATAAACCTAAAAGCTTTGATCACTCCATCAAAAACATATATTCCGATTCCGAGATGCTTGCTCTAGTCCATAGAAGGATTGCTGGAGCCAGCATACCTTTTAGCATCCTTAGGATCGTCAAAACCTTTTATTGTATCACATACAACTTTTCTTACGAAAACTGGTAAGAAAACTTGTTTTGACATCCATCTGTAAGATTTCATAATCGAAAAATACAGCTAATGCTAACATGATTCCGACGGACTTAAGCATCGCTACGGGTGAGAAATTCTCATCGTAGTCAACTCCTTGAACTTGTGAAAAGACTCTTTCCCACAAGTCGAGCTTCATAGACGGTAACATTACCGCCCACGTTCGTCTTCTTCTTAAAGATCCATTTATCTCAATGGCTTGCCGATCATCGGGCAAGTCCACCAAAGTCCATACTTTGTTCTGATATATGGATCCTATTTCGGATTTCATGGCTTCTAACCATTTGTCGGAATACAGGCCCACCATCGCTTCTCCATAGCTCGTAGGTTCATTGTTGTCTAACAACATGATATCTAAGACAGGATTACCGTACCACTTAGGAGTAGTACATATCCTTGTCGACCTACGAGGTTCGATAGCAACTTGATCCGAAGCTTCATGATCACTATCATTAACTTCCTATTCAATAGACGTAGGCGCCACCGAAAACATCTTTCTGTGTTGCGTCACTCTCTGGTTGAAGTAAAGGTTCGACAACCTCATCAAGTTCTATCTTCCTCCCACTCAATTCTTTAGAGAGAAACTCCTTCTCGAGAAAGGACCCATTCTTAGCGACAAACAATTTGCCCTCGGATCTGAGATAGAAGGTATACCCAATGTCACCTTTGGGTATCCTATGAAGATGTGTTTGTCCGCTTTGGGTTCGAGCTTCTCTGGCTGAAGCCTTAAGCATTGCAGCCCCAAACATTAAGAAACGACGGTTTCTTGCCAAACCAATGTTCATACGATGTCGTCTCAACGGACTTAGATGGTGTCCTATGTAAAGTGAATGCAGCTGTCTCTAACGCATAACCTCAAAATGAAAACGGTAGATCGGTAAGAGACATCATAGATCATACCATATCTCATAAGGTTCGATTACGACGTCCGGACACGCCATTACTCTGTGGTGTTCCAGGTGGCTTCAACTGTGAAACAATTCCACAATGTCTTAAGTGATTGCCAAACTCATAACTCAGAAAATCCCCTTTTGATCAGATCATAGGAACATGATCTTTTTGTTATGATGATTCTTAACTTCACTCTGAAATCGCTTGAACTTTTCAAACGTTTCAGACTTGTGCTTCATTAAGTAAATATACCTATATCTACTCAAATCGTCAGTGAAGATGAGAAAATAGCGATACCCATCGCACGCTTCAATTCTCATTGGATCACACGCATCAGCATGTATGATTTCCAACAAGTTACTTGCCCGTTTCATTGTACCTGAAAACGGGGTCTTAGTCATCCTGCCCATGAGGCATGGCTCGCATGTGTCAAGTGATTCAAAATCAAGTGACTCCAAACATCCATTGACATGGAGTTTCTTCATGCATCTTACGCCAATATGACCTAAGCGGCAGTGCCACGAGAAAGTGGTACTATCATTAACTCTACATCTTTTGGCGTGAACATGTGTATTACCACGACCGAGATTCAATGAACCATTCACATAGGGTGCATGACCATGAAAGGTATCATTCATGTAAACAGAATAACCATTATTCTCTAACTTAAATGAATGACCGTATTGCAATGAACATGATCTAATCATATTCATGCTCAACGTAGACACCTGTTAACATTTATCTAGGTTCAATACTAATCCCGAAGGCAGATGGAGCGTGCGATGGTGATCTCATCAACTTTGGAAACACTTCCAACACACATCGTCATCTCGCCCTCAGCCAGTCTCCGTTTAGTCCGTAGCTTTTGCTTCAAGTCACCAATAATAGTAACTGAACCGGTATCCAATACCCAAGTGCTACCAGGAGTACTAGTGAGGTACACATTAACGACACGTATAAACTTTGAAGTTGCCAGCCTTATTATCTACCATGCATTTGGGGTAATTCCGCTACCAGTGACCGTTCCCCTTACAATAGAAGCACTTAGTCTCGGGTTTGGCTTCAACCTTGGGTTCCTTCACTGGAGCGGAAACTGGTTTACCATCCATGAAGTTTCCCTTCTAGCCCTTGCCCTTCTTGAAACCAGTGGTCTTGTTAAACCATCAACACTTGATGATCCTTCTTGATTTCTACCCTTTACGGTCTTAAGCACCGCGAACAGCTCCGGGATCAACTCCATCCCTTGCATGTCATAGTTCATCACGAAGATCTAGTAGCTTAGTGATAGTGGCTAGAGAACTCTATCAATCACTATCTTATCTGGAACTTTAACTCCCACTTGATTTAAGTGATTGTAGCACCCAGACATTCTAAGCACATGCTCACTAGCTGAGCTATTCTCCTCCATCTTGTTGGCAAAAGAACTTGTCAGAGGTCTCACACCTCTCAACACGGGCATGAGCCTGAAATCCCAATTTCAGCTCTTGGAACATCTCATATGTTCTATGGCGTTCAAAACGTCATTGGAATCCCGATTCTAAGCCGTAAAGTATGGTGCACTAAACTATCAAGTAGTCATCAGGATGTGTCTGTCAGGTGTTCACAACATCCACACACGACGTTGTAGGGGTTTGCACATCGAGCGGTGCATCAAAGACGTAAGCCTTCTGTGTAGCAGTGAGGACACTCCTCGGACTATGGACCTAGTCCGCATTAGTGCTTACAATATCTTTCAACTTGGTCTTTCTCTAGGAACGTATTGAAACAGGGAGCTACAACGTGAGCTATTTATCTACAACATATTTGCAAAGACAATTTAGACTATGTTCATGATAATTGAGTTCATCTAATGAACTCCCACTCAGATAGACATCCCTCTAGTCATCTAAGTGAAACATGATCCGAGTCAACTAGGCCGTGTCCGATCATCACGTGAGACGGACTAGTCAACATCGGTGAACATCTTCATATTGATCGTATCTTCTATACGACTCATGCTCGACCTTTCGGTCTTCCGTGTTCCGAGGCCATGTCTGTACATGCTAGGCTCGTCAAGTCAACCTAAGTGTATTGCGTGTGTAAATCTGGCTTACACCCGTTGTATTCGAACATTAGAATCTATCACACCCGATCATCACGTGGTTCTTCGAAACAACGAACCTTCGCAACGGTGCACAGTTAGGGGGAACACCTTTCTTGAAATTTTAGTGAGGGATCATCTTATTTAAGCTACCGTCGTTCTAAGGAAATAAGATGTAAAACATGATAAACATCACATGCAATCAAATAGTGACATGATATGGCCAATATCATTTTGCTCATCTCGATCTCCATCTTCGGGGCTCCATGATCATCGTTGTCACCGGCATGACACCATGATCTCCATCATCGTGTCTTCTTGAAGTTGTCTCGTCATCTATTACTTCTACTACTATGGCTAACACTTTAGCAATAAAGTAAAGTAATTACATGACATTTATGTTGACATGCAGGTCATAAATAAATAAAGACAACTCTTATGGCTCCTGCCGGTTGTCATACTCATCGACATGCAAGTCGTGATTCCTATTACAAGAACATGATCAATCTCATACATCACATATATCATTCATCACATCCTTTTGGCCATATCACATCACAAGGCATATGCTGCAAAAACAAGTTAGACGTCCTCTAATTGTTGTTGCAAGTTTTTACGTGGCTGCTATAGGTTTCTAACAAGAACGTTTCTTACCTACGCCAAAACCACAACGTGATATGCCAATTTCTATTTACCCTTCATAAGGACCCTTTTCATCGAATCCGATTCGACTAAAGTGGGAGAGACAGACACCCGCTAGCCACCTTATGCAACTAGTGCATGTCAGTCGGTGAAACCAGTCTAACGTAAGAGTACGTGTAAGGTCGGTCCGGGCCGCTTCATCCCACGATACCGCCGAATCAAGATAAGACTAGTAACGGCAAGTAAATTGACAAAATCAACGCCCACAACTGCTTTGTGTTCTACTCGTGCATAGAAACTACGCATACACCTAGCTCATGATGCCACTGTTAGGGAACGTAGCAGAAATTCAAAATTTTCTACGCATCACCAAGATCAATCTATGGAGTAATCTAGCAACGAGGGAAGGAGAGTGCATCTACATACCCTTGTAGATCTCTAAGCGGAAGCGTTCAAGTGAACGGGGGTGATGGAGTCGTACTCGTCGTGATCCAAATCAGCCGATGATCTAGTGCTGAACGGACGGCCACCTCCGCGTTCAACACACGTACAGCCCGGTGACGTCTCCTACGCCTTGATCCAGCCAAGGGGAGAAGGAGAGGTTGGGGAAGACTCCATCCAGCAGCAGCACGACGGCGTGGTGGTGGTGAGGAGCGCGGGGCTCCAGCAAGGCTTCGGCCAAGACCTACGAGAGACGAGGGAGGGAGAGGGGTAGGGCTGCGCCAACAGGGAGATAAATCGCGTGTTGGGCTGCCCCCAATTGTCTCCACTATATATAGGGGGAGGAGGGCTGCGCCCCCATCTAGGGTTCCCACCCCAAAGGGGTGCGGCAGCCCTAGATCCCATCTAGGGTGGCGCCACAGGGGGAGAGGGGGAGGCGGCACCTAGGGTGGGCCTTAGGCCCATCTTGCCCTAGGGTTTTGCCCCTTCCCCTCTTGGAGCGCCTTGGGCCTTGGTGGGAGGATGCACCAGCCCACCTGGGGCTTGGTCCCCTCTCACACTTGGCCCACGCAGCCCTCTGGGGCAGGTAGCCCACCTGGTGGACCCCCGGGACCCTTCGGTGGGTCCCGGTAACGTTAACCGATAGCACCCGAAACTTTTCCGGTGACCAAAACCAGGACTTCCATATATAAATCTTTACTCCGGGACCAATTCCGGAACTCCTCGTGATGTCCGGGATCTCATCCGGGACTCCGAACAACATTCGGTAACCGCGTACATCTTTCCCTATAACCTAGCGTCATCGACCCTTAAGTGTGTAGACCTACGGGTTCGGAACCATGCAGAACATGACCGACACACCTCTCCGGCCAATAACCACAGCGGGATCTGGATACCCATGTTGGCTCCACATGTTCCACGATGATCTCATCGGATGAACCACGATGTCAAGGACTAATCAATCCCGTATACAATTCCCTTTGTCTAGCGGTACGATACTTGCCCGAGATTCGATCGTCGGTATCCCGATACCTTGTTCAATCTCGTTACCGGCAAGTCTCTTTACTCGTTCCGTAACACATCATCCCGTGATCAACTCCTTGATCACATTGTGCACATTATGATGATGTCCTACCGAGTGGGCCCAGAGATACCTCTCCGTTTACACGGAGTGACAAATCCCAGTCTCGATTCGTGCCAACCCAACAGACACTTTCGAGATATACCTGTAGTGAACTTTTATAGCCACCCAGTTACGTGTGACGTTTGGCATACCAAAGCACTCTACGGTATCGGGAGTTTGCACAATCTCATGGTCTAAGGAAATGATACTTTGACATTAGAAAAGCTTTAGCATACGAACTACACGATCTTGTGCTAGGCTTAGGATTGGGTCTTGTCCATCACATCATTCTCCTAATGATGTGATCCCGTTATCAACGACATCCAATGTCCATGGTCAGGAAACCATAACCATTTATTGATCAACGAGCTAGTCAACTAGAGGCTTACTAGGGACATGGTGTTGTCTATGTATCCACACATGTATCTGAGTTTCCTATCAATACAATTCTAGCATGGATAATAAATGATTATCATGAACAAGGAAATATAATAATAACCAATTTGTTATAGCCTCTAGGGCATATTTCCAACACTTGGAGGGGACATAGTCCTACTTTTTGTTTATCGCACTGCATGTATCATTCTGCTTTAACGCACGTTTTTGAATAAACAATGCATAGCATTAAGACTATTGTTGCATTCTTCTTTATATATATATATAGTACATACTCCTATGGCAGGTGGCGTTTTTTTGTTCTCCACGCATGCTTCTTATCCTTTAATTAATTGGTTATTTAATTACCTGCTAAACCGATGAAGTTCAAAAAGTTAGTTCCGTATTGATAGGAAGGATAAGCCACCTACACGTCTAGATTGAAATCCCAAACAAAAGATGGATGACGCAGCCGCAACAAGCGACGAAGACTAGATGTGGCGTCCACCAATAAGCAGCAAGCCGATGGCGGTTGTCGCGTCGCAGACGAGCTTGCTGCGTCGACGAGCTGTTCGACGACGACGAGACGAGATCCTTCGTTGCGTCCTTGGCTGACCTAACTAGCCGTAGGTGCACCACGGGGCCGCCGACGGGGTGCCTAATATGCAGGTTCTCCCATGGGCATTGATCTTGATAAGGTATGTTGGCTAATTCGTATGCATGCGTACATGGATTAATGGATGATGAGACTATATGCATCTGTTCTAGTGTTCTATTGATTACTTTGTATCTTGCGCATGTTTGACCTACACAGCTCGTCTGATCCTGTACGGGAGTTGGGCTATCACGGCTGGCCGCGCGTCTTCTTCGACCAAGATGTGGATCAGGTTTTGAACGGGTGCGCCTACAAAACTCAAGGGATTCTGTTGGCAGCTCTAATCATGCGACACTGTGATCTAGAACTGGAAGGATCAATTCATGCATGAAGATAGATGCGTATAAAAAAACAAGATGGTGTAATGACGCATGTACTGTATATAATTTCGTTATTTGGGTCTTGTTATTTTTTCAAGTGGAAACATACCAACATTCGAAAGAAAAAAATACCTCCATTTTATTCTTATATTCTAAATGATATACTCTTTTTTAGTTCATACTTATTTTTCGGAAAAAATACAGTATGCATATACTCACAAAAAAAGTCGCACTCAACAATTTAATATATGCACTAAAAACTAGTATATACCCTCTCTGCAAAATAATATGTACTCACTAAAAAAGTAGTATAATCCTTCCCAACACAATAATGGTATATACTCCTTGCAAAAATGCGGAATATATTGTATATACTCCTCACCAAAATCCAGCATATATCCTTTCAGCAAAACAAAGTAGATACTCGCTTAATTAGCCACGCCAAATAAAGCACCCTCCTGGCAAAATATGTGGTATGTACTCCTCACAAAAATGTGGAATATATGGTATATACTCCTCATAAAAATCTAATATATATCCTTTCAGCAAAATAAAGAAGATACTCGCTCAATTACTCACACCAAATAATGCACCCTCCTGGCAAAATATGTGGCATATACCGCATCACAAAAAATTGTATATACTCGCTGAAAAATAAGTAATGTATACCCTATTAGCAAAATTAAGTATATATTCCCTTAGAAAAAGTAGACCTAGGTAAGTATATGGTATATACCCCTCATAATGAGAAAAAATATATATACTCAACCAAGTAAACAATTAGTATATACTTAGAGTTATGTTACAATACATCTGCGGTGGTAGCATGCATTGCATGGAAGAAAAACCAAAATTAAAAACGTCAGGTACAGCAGCGATTCAAAATTGGATAAGGTGTGGACGTTCCTAGCTTCTAGGCATTAGGTACGCATGCAAAATATTTTTTTTTGTAACCACCACGGTTGGATAGTGCTTTTATTGGGTATATCGATCTCCACTAAGACTAGGAGTACATACTCCTAGGAGTATAAAAGAGGAGTCCTATATATATATGTGTGTGTGTGTTCATTAATGACGCCTTGCAACCGTACACTTTGGTACGACCAATACACCAGGGGCTTAAGTACCCCACAATATGGTGTGAGAAGTCCGAACACTTTCACAAGTGCGGCACCCCGAACTTATAGCATTATATGCATCAGCTCCGAATCATGACTTTGGTCAAATGTTGGGTTTGCCCGACTCCTATGTTTTGGTACCTTACGTTCCGCTCTATCGGTTAAGGTAGCACTAGGAGAACTACTGCGATTGTGTCCCGGTTCTACTGGGCTAAGCACCTCAGTAGAGAAAGCTAAAACTGACTGTCATGATAAGGCGAGAGACTGGTCGCTGTTCGGCGAGGTTTCGAGTCCCTAAAGACTTATGCCGCTTAGAGCGAGGAGCCGGTCATGTCCGGCTTAAAGGCGTGTATCGCGCCCCGAATTCGGCCTTCCGAATACCAGGGGCTTCGCCGAAATTTAAAATTATAGAATTCTATGGCTAAGTGAGAGTGATAAATCATTATTAGTCTGGTTGCCTTGTTCGCTGTGCTGAGCACCTCCCTCGAAGGACCCAAAAATGGGAATAAGAGTGCTCAGGTTTATCCCGAACACGCCAACACTCGCGGCATGGGGGCAGAAGCCAAGGACTAGCCATCTCTCAGATTGGATAAACAGCCAAACGGAACGTAATATTTTAAATTCAAACAAGCGTTGCATAGCGCATATGAAACAAGTTTTCATCATACAGGATCACACGAGCAAGTTTACTCAAATATTACATCCTTTGGACATTCGTCCGCTACAAGACGGACACCCTTCAGGACACCCTCATAATAAATTTCGGGGGTGTGATGCTCCTTGCCCTGCGGCGGTCCTTCCTTGATCAGCTTCACGACGTCTACCTTGGCCCATTGCACCTTCACATGGGCGAAAGCCCGGCGTGCACCTTCGATGCAGACGGACCGCTTGACGACTTCCAGCCGTGGGCAGGCATCCACAAGCCGCCTCACCAGGCCGAAGTAGCTGTTCGGAAGGGCGTCACCAGGCCACAGCCGGACTATAAGGCCCTTCATGGCTTGTTCGGCCGCCTTGTGTAGCTCGACCAGCTGCTTTAGCTGGTCGCTCAGAGGCATCGGGTGTTCGGTCCCAGTATACTGAGACCAGAACAGCTTCTCCGTTGAGCTTCCCTCCTCCGCCTGGTAAAACTGTGCGGGCTGCGGGGAAAATCTGCGAATGCTCCTGGAGAGCTCCGGATTCGGGTAAGTAATAGGTAATTTACTTTCACATGCTTGCTTTGCATATAGAATGCCTTACTCGCCGCTATTTTCTTCATCGCGTCAATCTCCTGGAGGGCCTTTTGGGCTTCGGCCTTGGCACTCTTTGCGCTCTCGAGGGCCGCGGCAAGCTCAGACTCTCGCGTCTTTGAGTCAAGCTCCAACGCCTCGTGCTTCATCACGAGAGCCTGGAGCTCTTGCCGCACCTCGCTCACCCGAGCCTCTTGCCTTTCCCGCTCGGTGCGCTCCTTGGCCGCTTTATCTTCGGCCTCGGACAGCGCTTGCTTTAAGGTCACCACTTCGGTCGTGGCCCCTGGCAAATTCATGATGATCCTGTCATTTTGCAATCGCATTCTTTTTATACACATCCATAGACTAGGTACTACTTACCTTTGTTCTCCTCGAGCTGCCTCTTAGCAAGGCCGAGCTCGTCCTTGGACCCTTTAAGGTCCTGCTTCATTGCGGCGACCTCCGCAGTTAGTGCGGCAGATGCCAGCAGCGAAGCCTGCATACGCATATTGACATACTTATATTAGACTCCTGCGATATTGTTTGATCCTCTGTTCGGCTTTTCTTTGTGAACACCGAACAGAGCATCAGGGGCTACTGTCTATGCGGTAATATTTTCCCTATATTTTAAACACTTACCTCAAAGCCTGTTAGAAGGCTGGCACAGGCTTCAGTCAATCCGCTCTTGGCGGACTGAACCTTCTGGACCACCACACTCATAATAGTATGGTGCTCCTCGTCGATGGAAGCGCTGCAAAACGCTCCCAGCAGATTGTCCGGCGCCTCTGGATGGATAGAGGTCACCGGCACAGGCGTCTTGCCCCTCTTGGAAGGAGGCCGCCTGCCCGAGTCCGGAACCACTGGAGGTTCCGGTGCGGTGTTCGGCTGAGGGCCGAACCCGGAGCCCCCAGGGCCTTGTTCCCTCTGCTCCAGGAGTCCGGAAGGTCGCCTTGAGGCGCCTCCGGGACTGTCTCCCCTCGACCCGGTGCTTCTTGAGACAATACCTCGGCATCGTCCGCAGGGCAAGGGGAGGTGGCGGTCGGAAGTGGATCGCTATCCATATCCGACGAGCCCAGGGAGCCGTCCGACGATACATCGATACGGGCTCGTGGCGGCCTGCATAATCATATTCGACGTTAGGGGAAGCAGTGCGACAAAGTAATGCTATGAGTTACTCTGGTATCCGAATACTTACGACTTCGCCAGGGGCTTGGCCCTGAGCAGCCACTCGTCTTCGCCTTCGGCGGCGATGGTGGAACTGTCCGGAAGGAGAGTCCTTCCCTTCTTGGACCCTTCGGCCTCCCCAGTTGGGGCGGCCTTCCTTTTCTTGTCTCCCCCAACTGAAGGGGAGCATATTCTTCTTCCTCCTCGTCTTTGGGGGAGGAGTGTGTCGCAGAGTTATCGGACGATGAGTCTGATGATGCCTGGCGTCGGGAACTCTTTCGGATTCCCTTGACCTTCTTGGTCTTCTCCGGCACCTTATAAGGGGCCGGAGTCAGCATCTCCGTAAGGAGAGCGTCCGCAGTGTCTTCGGGCAGAGGGGCCGGACAGTTAATCTGCCCCGACGTCTCCACCCAGTCCTGTCAAAGGCATGGAGATCAGACCCCGCGCATAATTAAGCTAGGGGAAATAGAATATCCTACTGGATGTATATAACTCACCGAATGCGCTCGGCGCTTCGCGCTTAGCCCGCGGTCCTCGGTGAGGGAGGGAGGGACCTCGGCGCCCTTGAATAGCACCTTCCAGGCATCCTCATGTGTTGTGTCAAAGAGCCTGTTCAGAGTTTGGTGCTGGGCCGGGTCGAACTCCCACAAGTTGAAAGCCCGTCGTTGACACGGGAGGATCCGGCGGATGAGTATGACCTGGACTACATTGACGAGTTTGAACTTCTTACTCACCATGTTTTGGATACATGTTTGGAGTCCGGTCAGCTCTACCGAACTACCCCAGGACAGGCCCTTCTCTTGCCAGGAGGTGAGCCGCGTGGGGATGCCAGATCGGAACTCGGGGGCCGCTGCCCATTCGGGGTCACGCGGCTCAGTGATATAGAACCATCCCCATTGCCACCCCTTTATGGTCTCCACGAAGGAGCCCTCGAGCCAGGTGACGTTGGGCATCTTGCCCAACATGGCGCCTACGCACTCTGCCTGGCGGCCGCTCACTTCCTTCGGCTTGACATTAAAGGTCTTCAGCCATAAGCCGAAGTGGGGCTGGATGCAGAGGAAGGCCTCGCACATGATGATAAAACGCCGAGATATTGAGGATGAAGTTCGGGGCCAGATCGTGGAAATCCAGACCGTAGTAGAGCATGAGCCCCGAACGAATGGGTGGAGAGGGAATCCCAGTCCACGGAGGAAATGGGTAAGGAACACTACCCTCTCATGGGGCCCGGGGGTGGGGATGAGCTGCCCCTCATCTGGGAGCCGGTGCGCGATGTTGTCGGACAGGTATCCGGCTCTCCTCAGCTTCTTGATGTGTCCCTCCATAACGGAGAGACCATCCACCTGCCTCCCACTCCAGACATGGTTGGAGAGGGTTGAGGTGGGAAGTGTGGACTTGGGCGCTGGAGCTCGAGTGTGCGAAAATGGATGAGCAAAGGAGGAAGAAGGCGTGGATGAAAAGGTGAATCCTTATCCCTTTATATGGGCGGACGAAACTATGTGTCCCCACTAGCCTGGTAAAACTCGCTTATCCCCCAAGCGTCGTAATCGATGGCGCGGTTGGGTTACCCACACCCGTATTGATGAGAATCCCGTGATAAGGGGACACGATCTCTGCTTTGACAAGACGTGTCAAAAAACTGCCTCGCGTTATGTGCGGGGCTAGTTAAAGGAAACGGTTCGAATAATCACCGGGTCATGGCATAATGTCGTGTTGCCAAAACAAGTCAGCAAATTGGATTTGTGGAAATATTATTCTCTCTATGATGGTATGTGGAACTTATTTTGCAGGGTCGGACACTATCCTTGTATTCAAATTCTTCCGTGGTGTATTCGGAGGAGGAACCCGCCTTGCAATGCCGAAGACAATACTGCGCGCCGGACTCATCGTCATTGAAAGCCTGGTTCAGGGGCTACTGAGGAGTCCTGGATTAGGGGGTCTCCGGACAGCCGGATTATATCCTTTGGCCGGACTGTTGGACTATGAAGATACAAGATTGAAGACTTCGTCTCGTGTCCGGATGGGACTCTACTTGGCGTGGAAGGCAAGCTAGGCAATACGGATATGTGTATCTCCTCCTTTATAACCGACCTTGTGTAACCCTAGCCCTTTCCGGTGTCTATATAAACCGGAGGGTTTTACTCCGTAGGACAACATACCATCATACCATAGGCTAGCTTCTAGGGTTTAGCCTCTCTGATCTCGTGGTAGATTTACTCTTGTACTACCCATATCATCAATATTAATCAAGCAGGACGTAGGGTTTTACCTCCATCAAGAGGGCCCGAACCTGGGTAAAACATCGTGTTTCCTGCCTCCTGTTACCATCCGCCTTAGACGCACAGTTCGGGACCCCCTACCCGAGATCCGCCGGTTTTGACACCGACATACACCATAGAAATGACGCGATCTTCGCTAAAGGTAAAGCGAAAATTTCCCACTCTGCTCGTTTTCTGCAAAACTACCTTGCAAACCTCCGCTTGATTGCGGAGGGAACTTCTGAGATAGATCGAAAAGGGAAAGGTCTGATGGTTAAATTGCCATCTGTGCAACAACATGATAATACAAAAGGAAAAAGGATGGAAAAAGCCAGAGCTCGGATGGGCTAAGGTCAATGTTGATGAAAGTTTTTTGGAGGAAAGTAGGAGTGGAGCCTGGGAAGCTGTGATTCGAGATCATGATGGAAGAATTATCTTATCAGCTTGGGATTATATACCGCGGTGCAATGGAGCGGACTGCGCGGAAGCCATGGCTTGCCTAGAAGGACTATGGAAGGCAATGTCGGGGACGGATTTACCCTTAATCATCGAGACGGATTGCAGCTCGGTGACGAAGACGCTCATCCTCTCGTCTATTACTAGATTGGAGGTTGGAACAATTGCAAAGGAGTTTCAAGCCATGAAAGAAAACAGAGAAGTTAGAGTTTGCAAAGTAGATAGAAGGGACAATAGGTTAGCTCATAGTCTTGCCCAGTTGGGGCGTAGAGAGTTGCGTGGGGGGTTATGCAAGGCACAGTGCCAACCTGCGTGTTGAGCGAGGCCTTGCACAATTGTACGAACTATATTTTCTCTACTTAATTAATACAACTCTCTATTTAAAAAAACCGTGTTGCTGCAGCTTCTACACACTGAAAGTGCACTTCTTCTTCTTCTTGTTGTTTTTTTATTAAGATATAAGGGAATTCTTCTTCTGTTTTCTGAGGAGGAATGTGCACTGGGTCTGCATCGATCATGGCCCAGAAAAAGCTTGACTCACATTTAGGGCCTTGAAAGCTACGCTGGGCCAGGCCACACACAGCTGAGTCCATCACAGCCCAGTCGGCTTCACTGAGCGCGACCACTGTCTGACTCTGTACTGAGTCTACTGACCAGGGCAGTCCCCCCGCCCCTCCCCTCCCCTCCCTCCGCTAGCCGCCACGTCCCCGGCCGACCCGACCACCCCTCGCCGTCGGCCGGACCGCATCTCCCCCCCTCACCCCCACCTCCAGATCCGCGCGCTCCCCTAGCCTCCCCCCGCCCGCCGCCGCCGGGAACTTTCTGCCAAGCTCGATCCATCCAGTGGCCGGCTACAGCGACCGCCCGCCGCGCGGATCGATCCAGCGACCAACCTGGAGCACGGCTGCTAGCCGTCCCCTCACCAGTCAACCCAAGTCGCACCACGTGCCACCATTTTGACCAGCTCCGCCGCTGCTATTTTTCTCCCTATATTCCTCCCCTCACACCGACGGCGCCCCGGCCGCTCCTCCCCGTCCGCCGCGCCCCCGGTGAGCGAGCATATCCGGCCTGATCGAAAGTCAGTATCTTTATGCCGACTCGTCGGATCTATGTCTAACCTGCTTCCGGCTTTGTCCAGCTCCGCGTCCATCTCCCGCCCGAGAAACCCTAGCCAGAGGAAGGAGGACACCATGAGGGGGAAGAAGCCGCTCAAGGAGCTCTCCGTGCCGGCGCAGGAGACGCCCGTCGATAAGTTCCTGTAGGTCTCCCCCATTCCTCACCCTAAATTTCATGTTTTTTTTCCCTCTCCCCTTTCCCCCACTGAAGCCGTCAAAAGTTTGAGCTTTATTTCTACGTAATAATGAGAGATTTTTGTGGGGCCTGGGTAGACTTGTTTTCTGTGTCATCTCTGATTTGATCTGTTGGTTTTGTTGCGGGTTGTGATGGAGCTGGGTAGCCAGTAGTAGTTTGCTGAAGCATAGATTTACTTTGATGGCATTCATTAAGTGTAGTGCTTGATTTGGAATTGGTACGGTCGGAGCTGCTGAGCTGACTCTGCATTTTGTATGTCACGAAAGTATTCAAGTCCAGTGATTAATTTGAACTCAATATGGGTTGAGTTGCTGAGCTGCTTGTGGTCTTTCAGGACGGCGAGCGGTACGTTCAAGGACGGTGAACTGCGACTTAATCAAAGAGGTTTGCAGCTTATCTCCGAGGAAAACGGAGATGAACATGTGAGTTCTTGGCTCAATATTTTGTAATGACTAACTCTGTTGTTTGTTAATCTGCCCAGTTGTGTGTTCCTGTTGTATTGTACTCGTATTCATTAACAAGGGTGGTTTATGTGTTGCGTGCGTCACTGATTCAGTGCACTCAGAGGGTCTACTGCATTCAATCAACCTGGGGGAACCAACAAAACATTTGATAAGATTTGTGATTGAATAGTATATGTACTACTATATAAACGTACACGTTGCCACACAAAGTACAATATAACCTGAATACAGTAAGACATACCGAAAAAATAGTCATCACTGAACCTGGAACTCACGTAGTCATCGCTCTTTTCCTCGGAGATAAGCCACGAGCCTCTTTGATCAAGTCTAAAAGACCACCAGAAACCAAAGACAACCATTTGATTCACACATTACTTCTTGTTTCTTCAAGTATCTCAAAAACATTTCTAGACACAAAAAAGTAGTGCAGTAAAATATCAAGCCCTCAGTAGCTTCAACAGGAAAAAGGAAAACAAAACATGCTATATAAATAAAATGGGCAGTTTAAGCCAAGGAGTCAAGAAAACCTACATGGTTTACTGACAGGTGTCGCTCCGGCAGAATGAGCTGGAGCTCCTTGAGCGGTTCCTTCCCCCTCATGGTCTCTTCCTATGGTTAGGATTTCTTGAATGGGAGATGAATATGGAACTGGCTGCCAGAGCCTGAAAACAAGTCGAGGAGTAGGTAGGAGACCAGGTGAACTGCTATGAAGATATGGAGTTCGGATCTGCCCAGCGGAGGTGCGCAAGAGGGAGAGGGAGAGAGAGAGTGCTCGCATTTGTTGGTGACTTAGGCAGTCAGCTGTCAGCCTAAGTCGCAGCATGTGTTACTTTCATCGACCAAAGTTACAAATTTATGGACCGCAGGGTCAGAGGAACCCTTCTAGTTCAAACTTTGTAGTCGTTTTATCCAAAATCATAACATATTTGCAGATTTCTCAATAATTGTTTCATGATTATTTTTTAATGCCTAGGATTGAAATTATGTACTCTGCTGCTCGCTGCTGCTTATTAGATGCCATCAACAGAAGTTTTATAGTTAGTGGGAATAGGGTATGTTGTCTAAAGGTTACTGTAGAATCCCAACTAGGATATATTGTTACTCAGTTTGTGCTTGTTATCATTTGGATAAGGATCAAGTTGTTTCTGAATTCTGAGTACATGTTGATTTGTTTATTTTCCTCAGCAATCAACAAAAATGAAGGTGGAAGATGTGCAGTTATCAATGGATGACCTCGAGATGATTCAGGTCATTGGTAAGGGAAGTGGTGGTGTTGTCCAACTAGTGCGGCACAAGTGGGTGGGCACATTTTATGCCTTGAAGGTAACAGAACACTAAATTTATGTATGCCTAAGTTGGATTTTTATTGTTACTGTTAGAGCATTCCGGTTAACTGCTACTCCCTCCGTCCCATAATATAAGAGCGTTTTTGACACTAGTGTAGTGTCAAAAGCGCTCTTATATTATGGGACGGAGGGAGTAGTTTTTTCTGTTATACTGTTTATTTTTTTATTCAAGTTTGTTAACATGAAAAATAATCTATTCATATCTGTCTGAACATATTTAAATTCTACGTGTCACGACAATTGGATTATTCTACCTCTGAAGATTAGTTTTGTTTAGTCAGCTTGTGATGGCATGACAGTATATTCAGTTAGATGCACGCTTACGCACACTATTAAAATGAGTTATAGCAAAAGGACTGATATTTGGCACACGTGTGCCATATAAGCAAAACTGCCACACCTCTACTTCTTTCATTTTAAAGTACCACACGATCCCCCGTCCTTTGACCTCGCCTCCTCTGAAATGACCCCGGAGGCTCGTCCGAGAAACCTGTTTCTCCCGCACATCTCGCGCGCCCACCCCCGAGAAAACTGTCACTTCTTCACGTCTACCACATGATTTCTCCTCAGGACAAAGTTACCATGACATTCATATGCAAGTTATCAGGCCTGTGTTGCGTAACTTACCATACTATTTACATAGAACGTACCAGGTACTATGCTTCAACAACTACACCCCTTCAAAGTCACCACTGTATTTTATACACAAGTTAGAAGGTTTTCGACGTGTAAAATACCGTGGTACTTACACATAAGTTATCAGGGTATATGTACATCAACCTCCCCCTGGTCAAAGTTACCATGGGGGATTGTACATGAGTTACCGGGTCTATAGTTTGTATATTATCATGTTACTTGCACCTAAAAACCTGGGTGTGTTTCGGTAGCATTTCCCATAGGTCAAAAATTACCATGATGTTTTTGCGTAACTTACCACGCCTATAGCACGTGTGCCCCTCATGACACTAAACATTATGTCACTTTCTCGTGGCACGTCATGTGTTGTGTTCATCCAAGAGGCCCACGCGCGAGGCGAGTGTATGTCTTTAACAACTTATTTTTCTTTGGTAAAAAAAGTTACCATCATGTTTATATTGCAAGTTATCGGTTATGCGGTGCTTATATTATCATGTTATTTACATGAAAATTATTGGGGATGTTTTGAACAACTTTTTCCTGGGAGAAAAAGTTATCATGGTGATTCTAGGTAATTTATCAAGCCCGTAGTGCTTAAAATATCATGCTATTTACACAAAATTTATCAGGTGTATGTTTCAGCAAATTCTCCCCCACGGGTCAGAAACTTATCATGGTGTTTAGTTATCGCAGTGCATATATTTTCATGCTATTTACACATAAAAATGCCAGAGGAGGGAGGTATACTACCGTGCTATTTACACAGAAGATATCGGAGTATCTTTTCAAAAAAAATCCCTACGATCAAAGTTACCATGGTGTTTCTACCTCAGTTATCAGATGTGCGCTGCGTATATTACCATCTATTTACACATAAATTATCGGGTATCTTTTCACATTTATCTTCCCCAATGGTTAAAGTTACCACGATGTTTGTATCTAAATTATCAGGTCTATAGCGTGAATGTTATCGTGCTATTTACAGAAATTACCGGGGGGCGGGTTCAACAAATTTATTTCCAATGATCAAAGTTACCACGATGCTTGAAACAAAAAAAATTCGGTGCTAACATATTAAAGGCAAAAACATGTCAAAAACAATATTTCCCTTAGCTTGTTCAACAATCAGTGTCATAGGTGAGGTGGTTAGTTCCCTTTGTTGATTACCTGTAGACCAGAGATCAAATCCTAGTCCAAGCATTATTTTTGCCCGAAAATTGGGAAGTCGCGTGGGGCCATAATTGACGATTACGAAAATTAGGAAGTCACGAGCGGGTGTGCCCGCGGGAAAGGAAAGAGATCGGGAGACGTGCAGGAAAGGAAAGAAATCGGGAGGGAGGTCGGGGAGGACGTGCGGGAAAGGAAGAAGATCGGGAGGCGTGTGGCAGTTTCGCAATCTGGCACACGGTTGCCATATACATATTTCAATAGCAAAAACATCTAGTACTGGCCTGCAAAATCTCTATGGAACACTGATTTGAGAACTGACGCTAATGCATGAGAATACATCAGGTAACAATATATGGGCGATTAAATGTTTTCAAGCGTTGTTCCTGATCTTTGTACTGCCGTGGCATTTCTCCATATGATCTATCAGTTAATTGACTATTGCAATTTCTTCATAGGGCATTCAAATGAACATTCAGGAGTCAGTTCGCAAACAAATAGTACAGGAGCTCAAAATAAATCAAGCAACACAGAGCCCACATATAGTCCTTTGCCATCAATCTTTTTACCACAATGGTGTAATATATCTTGTTCTGGAATATATGGATCGTGGATCTCTTGCAGACATAATTAAACAAGTTAAAACTATTCTGGAGCCATACCTCGCAGTACTTTGCAAGCAGGTATGTATATGCTTGGCCTATTGTTTCTGCTTTGACTTTTGTATTCAGAATATTCTTAAAATTCTGTCACATATGTTGGAAGTTGGAGCTACAATCTGGCACATCTAACATCAGTAGTGTCTGAATAAATCAGGTTTTGGAGGGACTGTTATATCTTCATCATGAAAGGCATGTGATTCACAGAGACATAAAGCCTTCTAACTTGTTAGTCAACCATAAAGGTGAAGTAAAGATTACTGATTTTGGGGTGAGTGCAGTGCTAGCAAGTTCGATTGGTCAGCGTGATACATTTGTTGGAACCTACAACTATATGGCGGTATGTAAAAAGACCAGTTTTGTCTTCTGACTGCGGCTTATGCTCATAACGGTTATCTGGGGTGCATAAATTTTCCTTCATAGTTTCTTCCTTTCTTCCTTGTGCAGCCTGAGCGGATTAGTGGCAGCTCCTATGACTACAAGAGTGATGTATGGAGTTTGGGCTTGGTAATACTTGAATGCGCCATTGGTCGCTTCCCTTATACTCCTCCAGAGGGAGAAGGTTGGTTAAGCTTCTATGAACTATTGGAAGCAATTGTTGACCAGCCACCACCTTCTGCACCTGCAGATCAGTTCTCTCCAGAATTCTGCTCATTTATCTCTTCCTGGTATGCTAACATTATTCTCAGGAATTACACATGAAATTAGTTCAGTCACTGTATTTCTATTTTGTCCTCTTGCTTAGTATGCTTGAATGAACTTCTTGCCCTTTTTTCTAAAGTTCTGATTTCCTTCGCGTGTCCTTCTTGTTGTTTAGTAGTTATCTGCTTTCTCGTCTCACAGCTCATGGACTTTGTCCACTCAATTATTATCCCCCCCTTTGATAAAATGTGTTGTCTATTCAAGTATTACTTTCCCCTTTGAACGAACTTCTTGCCCTGTTTTCTAAAGTTCTGATTTCCTCCACGTGTCCTTCCCGTAAATATTTTAAATTGTTGGTTAGGCCAACATGTTTTAATAGTTATCTGCTTTCTCATCTCACAGCTCATGGACTTTGTCCACTCAATTATTATTCCCCCCTTTAAAAAAATGTGTTTGATCTATTTAAGTATTACTTCCCCCTTTGAACAAGCGTGGTCTTAATAGAACTGTTTTAGTGTGATAATTTGGGCTTCATTAATTCTGGAGAATAACTGTTTAAACTGCGCGGTGTTTCTCAGATAAGAATTAGTGAAATCCTCAGATGCCCAAATTTTATAATGGTGCTTTTTCAATAGCAAACGGATGAATCAATGTTTCTTAATGAATATTACATTTCAGTACAGCCCAAGAAATCACAGCCCTCCCAAACAAATCAACTTGCGCCCCCGGACAACAACTACTCAGGGCAACTTGCCAATGAACTGTTTATCAAACCCTGTTTAAGTAGCTTGTTGGCCCTTGAAACTTCAGTTTAGCTAATCTGGAGTTTGAGTTATCAATCACGTAACAACCCTGATTGTCAGTAATGTCAAAATGTACACATTGATTTAAGTTAGCTATGTCAATATCTGATCTAATTGTTGCCTTGACTAACAAAACCTTGACAGTGGGGTTGATAAACCAGTTAACAATCCGGCATCTTATCTTACCAATGGATTAAGGCATGCCAAAAAAATATGGAAAATAACCCTCCTACTATACAGGGTGTATGAAGTTGACCAAATGATGTTATACTATGAATCCTTTTTATGTTGTGTGATTCAAAAGGAAGAGGAAGGAACACCAGAGAACAATAGGCATGGAAGGCATCACAAAAACTCAAACCAAAGCCTCCTCTAGTGTTAGACGAGGAACAAGGGCTTTAGCCTTCCATCATGTTCCCATGCCCACTGCTCTTAGGTCATCTTTGCTTCCTCTTCATGTTTCACAATGGACATCTCATACCATCTGAACATATCCACATATATGTTCAGTTTTTGTGCTAAAGATTTAGTGAACAAAAAGGAAGAGGAAGGAGCGCTTAAGAACGATAGGAATGAGAGGCATCGGGAAATACCAAACGGGATTTCCACCTCAACACAAGAGGTGAAGAACCGATAACTTAGGCTTTCCTCTATGCTCTCATCCCCATTGCTCTTAGGCCCTCCCTTTCTTCCTCTTCCTAGCTCGCTTTTGAGATTTCACATCGAATATGTGCAGACATATAGTTGGTTTCTAAACTAAAGCAACCAAGCAAGCCAAAAAAGGAAGAGGAAGGAGTGCTTTAGAACAATAGGAATGGGAGGCATTGGGAAACACCAAACTAGATTTTCACCTCTAACACTAGAGATGAAAACCGAGCAATTTAGGCTTTCCTCCATGTTCCCATTCCCACTACTCTAAGGCCCTCTATTCTTGCTCTTCCGGGCTCGCATTCGAGGTCTCATGTTATCTAAACATGTGGACAATGTCTATGGTTTCTCCATCAGAGCTATCACGTAAGCCAAAAGGAACAGGAAGAAGTGCACAAGAACGGTAGAAATGGGAGGCATCAGGAAAGGATCCATGCCAAATATTTGCACCTCCGATACTACAGGTGCAAACAAACAAGCATTGCTTTCCTCCATGTTCCCATTCCCATTGCTCTTGAGCTCTCTCTTCCTCTTCCCGGCTTACTTTCAGTGCGTACAAATGTAGAGACAAGGCTCTCGAAGGACAAGCTTGAAGTGTTGGACAAAGTGTTTCAGCTTTGAGGTATAAATAATTGGTGGTGCACCATATGCAGAACCTTAGAGGAGAAAGCAATGAAGACACCCAGTGCATGGAGGCACCATTCTACAGTCAATGATAATGGGGTCACATAATCACCAGCCCTGTCCTATTGTCCTCTACTCTTAATTAAGGGCATGTGCGTAAAGATCTCTTTTGCTCACCTTTATTACCCATATCCGAAACTGGTACATAATATCTGTACCAGCCTTTTTTTAGAACAATATCTGTATCATCCTGTGCATTTATAGTGTCAAAATACGCAGCAATAAGAAGTTATAAGCTAAAAATAATATGAAATTAGACATATTAAACCCTCGAAAAATTACAAAACAGTGGGCAAAGAACCACCAACGTGACAATTAATTGGAACACAAGGTACTTCGGACATGAGCTGCGTTATTGCAGATGACAGAATGTGATTACAACATGATTAGAGGGATCTCATATCTGCATAACCAAAATGTCTATAGACCATTTTATCAAGAAAAAAAGTTTAGTCCTATTATTTTTTAAGTAATTTAGTATCCAAATTCTGCAGGCTGTACACAACTACATGTCATGGGAAAATATAGGAAAAACATATCTCCAAAGGAACTGTCACCCTTGATCCCTAGGATAAAACACATGAAGGTATAGTGATCACATATTCAGTCTAAACTCATTATACACATAGTATTTTAAGAACAAGGTTTGGACACAAAGGAAGAACAAGGTCCCGAAGAGAGTATGGTACTTCTTCCACCCATCGAAGTACTTCCCAGTTCAATCTTGTAGCTCTGCCACCATCTCTCCAAGGATTAAATCGCCCAGGTTGAGATGCAAACAGCCTGCAAGGTTCCAGAGTGGGGAAATAAGCCTTATCCCGCACATCTAAACAATATATAAAAAACAACACCAATTTATGATGAAGTGTACAAAACTGCAAATTCCATTGGAGTTCACAATTTTCGTAGCTGCAGATAAATCCATTAGGTTGCTATATCCCATGTTTGAACTACTGAGGAAATAATAAAAATAATCTGAATGAACATAGTGATATTGTCTCATGTTTTGTGTGCCAATTACCATCTTTCGTACTCCGTTTCTGCTCGTAGTCTTAGCTAGAGTGGTCAGAGTGGTGTGTCATTGATCTGATTAACTGATAGAGTAATGCACTTACATGCATTTACCATGCGACTCTGTCTAAACTCCTCAGTCCTCACGTCATGCTTGACCTGCATCAACTGGCTGATATGTACCATTCAAATACTATTACTTCAGAACTTCCTTTGATTTAGTGTGATAATTTGGGCTTCATTAATTCTGGAGAATAACTGTTTAAACTGTGCAGTGTTCTTCAGATAAGAATTAGTGAAAGCCTCATATGTCCAGATTTTATAATGGTGTGTTTTGCAACAGCAAACGGACGAATCAATATTTTTTTTAAACCATAATATTACATTTCAGTACAGCCCAAGAAATTCCAGCCCTCCCAAACAGATCGACTTGCGCTTCCAGACAACAGCTACTCAGGGCCACTTGCCACTGAAACTACCTGATTATCAAATCCTGTTTAAGTAGCTTGTGTGCCCTTGAAACTTAAAGCAGTTTAGCTAATCTGGCGTTTGAGTTATTAATCATGTAACAACCCTAATTGTCAGTTTAATGTCAAAATGTACTTACTGATTTAAGTTAGCTATGTCAATATCTGATCTAATTGTTGCCTTGATTGACAAAACCTTGACTTTGAGGTTGTAGTATAAACCAGCTAACAATCCGGCATCTTATCTAACCGATGGATTAAGTCATGCCAGAAAAAGATGGAAAATAACCCTCCTACTATGCAGGGTGTATGAACTTGACCAAATCATGTTATACTATGAATCCTTTTTATGTTGTGTATCCAAAAGGAAGAGGAAGGGGCACCAAAGAACAATAGGCATGGAAGGCATCAGAAAAACTCAAACCAAAGCCTCCTCTAGTGTTAGACGGGGAACAAGGGCTTTAGCCTTCCATCATGTTCCCATGCCCACTGCTCTTAAGTCACCTTTTCTTCCTCTTCATGTCTCGCAATAGACATCTCATACTATCTCAATATATCCACATATACGTTCAGTTTTTCTGCTAAAAGATTCAGCAAACAAAAAGGAAGAGGAAGGAGCGCTTAAGAACGATAGGAATGAGAGGCATCGGGAAAATACCAAACGGGATTTCCACCTCAACACAAGAGGTGAAGAACCGATAACTTAGGCTTTCCTCTATGCTCTCATCCCCATTGCTCTTAGGCCCTCCCTTTCTTCCTCTTCCTAGCTCGCTTTTGAGATTTCACATCGAATATGTGCAAACATATAGTTGGTTTCTAAACTAAAGCAACCAAGCAAGCCAAAAAAGGAAGAGGAAGGAGTGCTTTAGAACAATAGGAATGGGAGGCATTGGGAAACACCAAACTAGATTTTTCACCTCCAACACTAGAGGTGAAAACCGAGCAATTTAGGCTTTCCTCCATGTTCCCATTCCCACTACTCTAAGGCCCTCTATTCTTCCTCTTCCGGGCTCGCATTCGAGGTCTCATGTTATCTAAACATGTGGACACATGTCTATGGTTTCTCCATCAGAGCTATCATGTAAGCCAAAAGGAACAGGAAGAAGTGCACAAGAACGGTAGGAATGGGAGGCATCAGGAAAGGATCCATGCCAAATATTTGCACCTCCGATACTACAGGTGCAAACAAACAAGCATTGCTTTCCTCCATGTTCCCATTCCCATTGCTCTTGAGCTCTCTCTTCCTCTTCCGGGCTTACTTTCAGTGCGTACAAATCTAGCGAGACAAGGCTCTCGAAGGACAAGCTTGAATTGTTGGACAAAGTGTTTCAGCTTTGAGGTATAAATAATTGGTGGTGCACCATATGCAGAACCTTAGAGGAGAAAGCAATGAAGACACCCAGTGCATGGAGGCACCATTCTACAGTCAATGATAATGGGGTCACATAATCACCAGCCCTGTCCTATTGTCCTCTACTCTTAATTAAGGGCATGTGCGTAAAGATCTCTTTTGCTCACCTTTATTACCCATATCCGAAACTGGTACATAATATCTGTACCAGCCTTTTTTTAGAACAATATCTGTATCATCCTGTGCATTTATAGTGTCAAAATACGCAGCAATAAGAAGTTATAAGCTAAAAATAATATGAAATTAGACATATTAAACCCTCGAAAAATTACAAAACAGTGGGCAAAGAACCACCAACGTGACAATTAATTGGAACACAAGGTACTTCGGACATGAGCTGCGTTATTGCAGATGACAGAATGTGATTACAACATGATTAGAGGGATCTCATATCTGCATAACCAAAATGTCTATAGACCATTTTATCAAGAAAAAAAGTTTAGTCCTATTATTTTTTAAGTAATTTAGTATCCAAATTCTGCAGGCTGTACACAACTACATGTCATGGGAAAATATAGGAAAAACATATCTCCAAAGGAACTGTCACCCTTGATCCCTACGAGGAAAACACATGAAGGTATAGTGATCACATATTCAGTCTAAACTCATTTATACACAGAGTATTTTAAGAATAAGGTTCGGACACAAAGGAAGAACAAGGTCCTGAAGAGAGCATGGTACTTCTTCCACCCATCAAAGTACTTCCCAGTTCAACCTTGTAGCTCGGCCACCATCCCTCCAAGGATTAAATCGCCCAGGTTGAGATGCAAACAGACTGCAAGGTTCCAGAGTGGGGAAATAAGCCTTATCCTGCACATTAAACAATATATAAAAAACAACACCAATTTATGATGAATTGTACAAAACTGCAAATTCCATCGGAGTTCACAATTTTCGAAGCTGCAGATATATCCTGTTGCGGTAATGGTTGTTTCTTGCTAGTCTGTGTATTTTATCCATTAGTTTGCTATATCCCATGTGTGAACTATTTAGGAAATGATAAAAATAATCTGAATGAACATATTGATATTGCTTCATGTTTTGTGTGCCAATTACCATCTTTTGCACTCCGATTTGTTTCATGTTTTGTGTGCCAATTACCATCTTTTGCACTCCGATTTCTGCTCGTAGGCTTAGCTAGAGTGGTCAGAGTGGTGTGTCATTGATGTGATTAACTGATAAGAGTAATACGCTTGCATGCATTTACCATGCGACTCTGTCTAAACTCCTCAGTCCTCACATAATGCTTGACCTGCATCAATTGGCTGATATCTACCATTCAAATACTATTACTTCAGAACTTCCTTTGATTTAGTGTGATAATTTGGGCTTCATTAATTCTGGAGAATAACTGTTTAAACTGTGCAATGTTCTTCAGATAAGAATTAGTGAAATCCTCAGATGTCCAGCTTTTATAATGGTGTGTTTTGCAACAGCAAACGGACGAATCAGTGTTTTTTTCATGATATTACATTTCAGTGCATCCCAAGAAATTCCAGCCCTCACAAATGGATCGACTTTCGGCAACTTGCCACTGAAACTACCTGTTTACCAAACCCTGTTTAAGTAGCTTGTGGGCCCTTGAAACTTCAAGCAGTTTAGCTAATCTGGTGTTTGAGTTATTAATCATGTAACAACCCTAATTTTCAGTTTAATGTCAAAATCTACTTCCTGATTTAAGTTAGCTATGTCAATATCTGATCTAATTGTTGCCTTGATTGACAAACCCTTGACTTTGAGGCTGTAGTATAAACCAGCTAACAATCCGGCATCTTATCTAACCGATGGATTAAGGCATGCCAAAAAAACATGGAAAATAACCCTCCTACTATGCAGGGTGTATGAACTTGACCAAATCAGTTATACTATGAATCCTTTTTAGGTTGTGTATCCCATGAAGAGGAAGGGGCACCAAAGAACAATAGGCATGGAAGGCATCACAAAAACTCAAACCAAAGCCTCCTCTAGTGTTAGACGAGGAACAAGGGCTTTAGCCTTCCATCATGTTCCCATGCCCACTGCTCTTGGGTCATCTTTTCTTCTTCTTCATGTCTCGCAATGGACATCTCATACCATCTTAATATATCCACATATACGTTCAGTTTTTCTGCTAAAAGATTCAGCACACAAAAAGGAAGAGGAAGGAGCGCTTAAGAACGATAGGAATGAGAGGCGTCGGGAAAATACCAAACGGGATTTCCACCTCAGCACAAGAGGTGAAGAACCGATAACTTAGGCTTTCCTCTATATTCTCATCCCCATTGCTCTTAGGCCCTCTCTTTCTTCCTCTTCCTAGCTCGCTTTTGAGATTTCACATCGAATATATGCAAACGAATAGTTGGTTTCTAAGCTAAAGCAATCAAGCAAGCCAAAAAGGAAGAGGAAGGAGTGCTTTAGAACAATAGGAATGGGAGGCATTGGGAAACACCAAACTAAATTCTCACCTCCAACACTGGAGGTGAAAACCGAGCAAGTTAGGCTTTCCTCCATGTTCCCATTCCCACTACTCTAAGGCCCTCTATTCTTCCTCTTCTGGGCTTGCCATTGAGGTCTCATGTTATCTAAACATGTGGACACATGTCTATGGTTTCTCCATCAGAGCTATTGCGAAAGCCAAAAGGAAGAGGAAGAAGTGCACAAGAACGGTAGGAATGGGAGGCATCAGGAAAGGATCCATGCCCAATATTTGCACCTCCAACACTGCAGGTGCAAACAAACAAGCAGGGCTTTCCTCCATGTTCCCATTCCCAGTGCTCTTGAGCTCACTCTTCCTCTTCCCGGCTTACTTTCAGTGTCTACAAATATAGCGATACAAAAGCTCTCGAAGTACAAGCTTGAATTGTTGGACAAAGTGCTTGAGCTTTGAGGTATAAATAATGGGTGGTGCACCGTATGCAGAGAAAGTAATTAAGACACCCGGTGCATGGCGGCAACATTCTACAGTCAATGATAATGGGGCCACATAATCACCTGCCCTGTCCTTTTGTCCTCTACTCTTAATTTAAGGCATGTGCGTAAAGATTTCCTCCGCTTACCTTTATTACGCATATCCGAAACTGGTACGTAATATCTGTACCGATCTGTATCAGCCTGTGTATTTGTAGTGTCAAAATATGTAGCAATAAGAAGTTGTGAGCTAAAAGTAATATGAGATTGAACAAATTAAACCCTCTAAGTAAACTTGGAAAAAATACAATACAGTGGGCGAAGAACCACCAAAGTGACAATTAATTGGAAAAAAAAGGTACTTCGGACATCGGCTGCAGTATTGCAGATGACAGAATGTGATTAAAACATGATAAGAGAGATCTCATATCTCCAAGGATTAAATCACCCAGGCAGAGATGCAAACAGCCAGCAAGGTTCCATAGTGGGGAAATAAACCTTTTCCTGCACATCTAAACAATATATAGAAGACAACACCATTTTATGATCAAGTGTACAAATTCAATTAGAGTTCACAATTTTCGAAGCTGCAGATATATATCTTGTTGCAGTCATGCTTGTGTCTTGCTAGCCTGCGTATTTATCCATTAGTTTTCTATCCCATGTGTGAACTCTTTAGGAATTGATGATAAAAATAATCTGAATGCACATATCGTTACATGTTTTGTGTGCCAATTACCATCTTTTGCACTCCGGTTTCTGCTCGTACTCTTAGCTACAGTGGTCAGAGTGGTGTGTCATTGATGTGATTCACTAATACTGTAATACACTTTCATGCATTTACCATGCAACTCTGTCTAAACTCCTCAGTCCGCACATCATGCTTGACCTGCAGCAATTGGCTCATATCTACCATTTGAATACTCTCTTTTTTCAAGCAACCGGCAAGAGCTCTTCCTTTTCATATAGAGGAGAATTGACCGGTTTATAAGGAAAACCGTCCGAGAACCAACCATTCGAATACTATTACTTTAGAACTTCCTTTGATGTACAGTCAACTCCGTTTATTGGCTATATGTTTTATTGGTCTTTATTTTAGTTAGCGAGCATTCAAATGAAATCTGCACATGTTGAAGGCAACTGTTGATTTCTGCTAGCTTAGCTTTATAGATTTGTGCCGTCTGTGTAGTGTTATTTCATACCGCTATCTTGCTTTGCAGCATACAAAAGGATCCTGCCGAGCGGATGTCTGCTTCAGAACTCTTGGTGAGCATTCCCTTCCACTTGACAACTTGTTGTAGCATGTTCAACTAACCGTGGCACCATTTGATTCTGCCGACTAGTGTGTGTGTGCTGAATCGTCGTTATGTTCTGTGTTGTTGTCGCAGAACCACGCCTTCATCAAGAAGTTTGAGGACAAGGACCTAGACCTCCGGATCCTTGTCGAGAGCCTGGAGCAGCCCATGAACGTGCCCGAGTGAGGCCGTCGCTCGTAGAGGTGAGGCTTTGTGGCGACTTTCTTCCAGGGCTGCCCTCCCGAACGGCAATCGTGTATTGCTGTGAACCTGATGAATGAGTGACCCCCCACCCCTGTATGTTGATGTTTATGTTGGAAAGATTCCCAGAGGATTCTCATGGACTATTAATGTATGGTTAATGGATGAAGGCCCTTTTGTTGCGTGTCTTGCTATGAATGAATGGATCTGGTGTGGCTAGTTGCTTGTGGTGTGGTGCATGAGAATGGAAGGAACCGTGATGTTGCTGCCGTTCGTGCGTTGCGGCGCGGCGCGGTCCGGTTTATGTGGTGGTTTGTGCTGGGGGTGCAACCTTGGTTGCGCCCTGGGAACGACCCTGTGGTTTTTGCTAGTGGTATTATACCCTGACTGCTGCCATGGTTACCAGGCAGAGTAAACAGGATTTAAGCTGGCTGAGAAGTTTAGGATCAGGCGGCTGGATTTTCATTTTTGGTTTGCACCGAAGCAACGACGGGTCCACACCACAGCACAAAGGAACCACTTGGGGGGCACCAGTCGCTGTATGGCTGTATGTTTTACTGTTGGGATAGCAAGTGCGATTAGCCATATCGTGATGTCAAGAAGTAGAATCCTTGCTTAAGTCTGCTTCTATTACGACAGTCCTTGGCTGGATCTTCTTCTTCTTCTTCTTATTACTACTACTCCCCTCGTTCACTTTTATAAGTTGTTTTAGACAAGTGAAATTGAGCTGTTTTGCACGGTGTCTGAAACATCTACCAAGCCTTATAAAAATGAACAGAGGGAGTATGTTTTACTGTTGCTTCATATCATCATGAAGTCGAAGGAAGGACCGGAATATCTACCGAACGTCAGATTTTTCTTTTTAGACATGACGAATCAAATCGAATGTTTCTTCAAGAGAAACTATGTATGCAAGCTACAAATAAATTTGCCATCATTCATGCTAATATAATAAAATGACATGGAAAACGTGTTTATCGTTTTCGTTCTTGCAGTGGGGAAGCAGCACCGACTGCGTAACGAGTGGAGGGTGCCCGTCCGGCTGGTGTGGAGGAGGGCGTGAGGAGGTGTGGTGCGGTCGCTGGCTGGCTGGCTGGCAGGATCGTGGAGGCCGGACGGCGGCAGGCGGGATCCGGGACAGCCGCGCGGGCGGCGAGGGCCGTGCTGCCGGGAGGGAGCCAGGCCGGGCGGGCGGTGGACGGACATAAATCCGGCGCCGCGAGTCCTGTGATCCTCCGGAATGGACGGGTGAGCGAGCCCCCACCGCCTGCCACCGGCACGTACCGTACGCACCTACGGGGCCAGCCCGCCGCACACGCCCAGGCCCCGCTCCGCGCGTTAACCTCCGTGGCCGTTCCCACTCCACTCCACTCCTCGGCGGTAAAAGTTTGTGTTTTGACCCTTTTTTAAAACCTATTCAAGATCTAACCCTATTTTGAATTTTTTTTCGAGATCTGATCATTTTGCTACCGTCAGAGTCCATGACGGTAAGGTGTAACACCGTCAGGGACCTTGGCGGTAGGAAACATCCTTACCGCCAAACATACTGGCGGTAGTCTATAAAACCCTATCGTCAAAGTGCTTTACAGTAGACACGAGCACGTACTATATTCAACACTTAAAAGAATTTTACGGTAGAGCATGCAACCTTACCATCAGGGACCTTGACGATAGGCTGTTAGACCCTATCATCATGAACCTTGGCCGTAGCAAAAGGACCAGATCTTAAAATTATATCAGACTAGGGTCAGATCTCGAATAGATACCCGAAATTTGGCGCTCCTCGGCGGCGACAAACTCGCATTTCCTGGCCGCCCGCCGGCCGGCCGGATACCTCGTCTCCATCCCATCCGCCGGCGCTCCGCTCCACTCCCGGCCACTTGGTTCGGCCTTTTCCTACCGTTTGTGTCGTGTTCGTTGGTTTCCCCACGCCGCACGCGCCGGAAGGAAGCAACCCAACCCCGAAAGTCGCTTTTCCCACTCGCCAGGCCAGGCTAGGCTAGGGTTTTTCTTCCTTTCTTTCTTTTCGGAGGCCTTTCCGGCCAGCCATGTCCCTGTCCATGTCGTCGTCGCCCCCTCTTGCGCTTCTGCTTCCGCTTGTCCCCCCACCCTGCCTCACTCGCTGACTCACCCGCCGCGCTCTCTCTCTCTCTTTCTTCGGGAGCTTCCACTCCGGGCCCAATGGACGAGGAGGAGGGCCCGCACCCGCTGCCGCTGCCGGAGCCGGGGCCGGAGGTGGGGGCGGAGGAGCCGGCGGCCGGCCGGCGCTGCGGCCGCCACCCGGACCAGCCCCTCACGGGCGTCTGCTCCGCCTGCCTCGTCGAGCGCCTCTCCTCCGTCCGCAGCCCCGCCCACCCCGAGATCCTCGAGGTCGCCACCACCTCCTCCTCCCTCAACCCCGACGCCCGCCCCGCCCCCCTCCCCCTCCCCGTCCCCGCTCCCGGCGACCAAGAAGACCAGGGCAAGCTGCGGAGGACGCTCATGCTGCTCTTCCAAATGGACGACTCCGGCGCCGCCGCCGACCGCCGTCCGCCCGACGCCAAAGATCCCGGGGCATCAGAGGCGGGCCACCCCGGAGGAGCACGCGGGAGTCGTTGGAAGGGCGCCTCCTGGCTCAGGGCCATCCTGCCCAGGCGTGGGCCGCGGCGGCGCGGCGCCAAAGAGGGCGAGGAGGAGGAGGAGCCCTCGCGCCCGTCCGGGGCGGTGGATCCCCTTCCGGGAGATGTCGGCGGGGCCCCGTCGCCGCCGCTGGTGGAGCGGAGGGCCAGCTTCCGCCGCTCCTGCGAGTGGATGATCTGCCGGGAGCCGCCGCCCGGCGGCAGGGGGGGCTCCTCCCTGGACCCGCCCCGCCACTCCTGGGACGGCTCCATGGTGGGCAGGGCCTTCGCCTGCTCCTTCGCGTGCCTAGAGGAGCCCTCCGATGGCGTCACCAGGGTCAGGCACAGCAATGCAGAGGAACCGGCCGGGGAGCGCCCTGCTGCCGGGGTGGCATCCGAGAGCAGGAACGGGGGGCATTCCGCCGATGTGGCCGGCGGCGAGGGGCCGAGGTTCAGGGAGAGGAGGAGCTGCAGTGACGCCGGCCCGGAGATAACCGCGTCAGCCTCAGGTGTCCGGCGCCGGAGGTCCAACAGGTGGAGCAGGGTGTGGGATCGCAGCATCACGAGTCCACTCAAGGAGTTCGTGAGGAAGGGGGAGCACGCTCTTGACCGGTCCTTCTCGGAGTCGAGGAGGGAAACCAGGAGGTGCAAAAATGGGGAGACGACAGACATCGAAAATGGCGAAATTCACCATGGCCGCAACGGGTCGGCACTTCCTGGCAGAGCAAGCCAGAGCACAAGCAGAAGATCACAAGCTCACACGGCTAATGGGGAGGAGCAGAATTTCCGCACGGATTGGCTCAGGAACAAGGAATGCAGGATCAGCAGGAGCAGGAGCGTGCATTACACTTCTCCTGGGAACTTCGATAATGGGATGCTGCGGTTTTACCTGACGCCGATGAGGAGCAACAGAGCCGCAAACAGGGGGAGGAGGAGAAGCTCGCGCTTGTTTGGAAGAGGACTTTTTGGTTTCGTTTGAGTGGCTCAGGTTGAATGCCATACATTTTAGAAGATGGCAGCAGCACAAGCAACTTTTTCTTCAGAATCTACTTGGTTTCTTAGAAGTGGCTAACTCTGTAAGTTGTTCAGCAGCTACATTCTTTCTGCAGTACATTATTAAGCCCAACTTAGAGTCAGGAAGATTTAGCTTAAGTTGCAGATTTGCTGCTGCTCTGTTCTTTTAAGACATTGCTTATAGATGGAATCAGGACTGTGCTGTCCAGATTAGTGTATCAGGTGTAATTATTTACATTATAATAATATTCGTATCAATTCTTCCAATCAGTAAAGGTATATACTGTTCTAAACTTGTAACATGTTGTTGCCTCCAAAACATATGCCATATGCCTATCCATGGACAAGATCACGAGCCAGAGAACTTTCAGCTGCTGTGTCTCATTATTAGAAATAGCCACATATGGCCCATATGCTACACAGCTTACACAGAGAAGGGAATAATATAAGCTGTGTATGAACTTTCCTGCTCTGCAACTCTTGCACTTTTGTTGTTAGTTTCTGTTTCCTATATTTTGTAGACTGCCTGTTAACCACTGGTCCATGCTGTTCATTGCTCTATAAATGACATTGAGGCTGCACTGGTGTGGTCCTTACAGAAGGCATGAGAGTTCTCAATGGTGGGGTCCTTGTGCCAAATGATTCCATATGTATCCCCAACTTCAGTCAGTGTATTCACATCTTTAACTTGTCTAGGTAAGGATACAGTATAAACCGATTGGCACTCGTGTATTTTGTTTTAGTCTAGGAAACAGGCATTTGAAGGTCTTGCCTGTATATGTTTGCTCTTGCTAGATCAGCTAGCTATGTAGGGCCACTTTTTGAGGACATTTATCTGTTCTTGTTTTCTTTGCGCAACGCCTGAATTATGATCCTTGAGAGTTCAGACTATTCAATTCTTAAACAGGCTGAATATTTGCGATGGTACTTTATCCCTACCTATCATCGCCAGTGAAGTACTGTTCTAAACTTGAAACATGTTGCTGAAACATGTACTAGCATATACAGTATCTATCTTTGGGCAAGTTCACAAACATGCAGCCCATATGCTACAATTTACTCAAAAGAAGGCAACAATAAGCTGTGTATGGACGTTCATGTTTTGCAACTCTTCCTCTTTGTTAGTTTTTCCGTTTCCTATATTTGAAGACCGTTAACACACTCCATTGCAGCCACTGGTCCATGCCCTTGCCTGCTCTATAAATGGCATTGAGGCTGCACTGATGTGGTCCTTACCAAGGGCATGAGAGTTCTCAATGGTGGGTGTCCTCTCCTTGAGGTAAATGATTCCATATGTGCCCCAACTTGAGTGCATTCCCATCTTTAACTTGGCCAGATAAGGTTAAAGTGTGAGCCACATCTGCACCGCTGTTTTATTTTTCGTAGGAAGCGGAAATTTCAAAAGGTCGGGTTGCATATGTTTGGTTCACTCTGGCTAGACCAGCTATGGCCATCAGTTGCGGACTTTTAGTATCTGTTGAAGTTCCTTGTTTCATAGAGATTTCAGACTGCTGTGTTCTTAAACAGGATGGATGGATGTGGATACTGTAATATCACAGATCTGTTGCTCCCTGTTTAATGATTTGTGATTGTGATGATACCTTGTCGCCTTCTCTTTCATCATATAGATATATAAAGTGTCTCAACTTTAGTACAACTTTGTACCAAGACATTTATTTTGGGACGGATGGAGTAATCTGGTAAGTTGTCTACCAAGGTTTTAAATAGTTCTGGCAGCAGAGAAGTAGCATATGAATGTAAAGGAGCTGGATGAATCAACAGCTCAAGGTTTTGGTGGATCAAATCAAAGGTGTGTTTTGTTCTGGCAGAATTGTTCCATTCTTGGTACGCACTCCCTCCGTCGTTCCAAAATAAGTGTCGCGGTTTTAGTTCAGTTTTGTGCTAAAGCCACGACACTTATTTTTGGAACGGAGGAAGTAAGTTCTAAGCCTCTAAGGCTTGTTCTTGCATGGAAGATTCAGACATGTTTGCCTTTTTTTGGGGGATGTTGACATCGTTTGCCTTTGGATCTGAATGAAAAGAAGTTTGCTACTGGTAGTCGTTTTTGTCAACAAATGCGGGCCATCTTTTTCTTTGCAGCTAAGTGTCAGTGAACTTGTCCAACTGCTCTGCACATGCAATTTTGCATCTTCAGTCCAGAGAGCTCAGAGAACTTTCAGCTGTTGTGGCCCATATGCTACAGTCTGCACAAAGAAGGCAATAATAAGCCGCGCATGAACTTTCCTGCTCTGCAGCTCTTGCCTTTTGTTGTTGGTTTGTGTTTCCTACTACTCCCTCTGTAAACTAATATAAGAGCGTTTAGATCACTACTTTAGTGATCTATAAACGTTCTTTATATTTCTTTAGGGAGGGAGTATATTTGAAGACTGACCCTTAACCGCTGGTACATGTCATTCGTTTCTCTATAAAAATGGCACTGAGACTGCACTGATGTGATGTGGTCCTTACCATAGGCACGAGAGATTCTCAATGGTTGGGTCATTGTGCCAAATGATTCCCCCAACTTCAGTCAGTGTATTCCCACTTTTTTTCACTTGTCTAGATAAGATACAGTATTGCGTTTTTCTGTCTAGGAAACAGAGATTGCATATCTATATGTTGGTCCATTCTTGCTAGACTTTCAGTATCTTTTGAAGCTCCTCGTTTTCATACTGGTGCAACACCTACGAAATTATGATCCATCCGAGTTCAGACTGCTGGAGATTATCATTTTTAGAGCAATCCAGGTTTTACTACGCAATGCTGGATTACACTCTGAAGGCAAAGATGCAGCCAGGAAATCAGGCATTGCATCATAGCATTGCCCAACACTGGTGCTAAGAACCACCGAATTTCCTTGGTGCCAGATGTAGAGAAGCTTGAAGGAGCAAGACCTTATTCGGTCCATTCAGGATATGAACGCCAGAGATCAAGGGTGTTGGCACTTGGCACTGTCTGTTTCCTGAAGGCCTTTAGCAGAAGCTTGTTCCAGAGATGATCGATGATGCGTTCTTAAACAGGATGGATATAATTAACAACACATATCCGTTGCTCCCCGTTTCATAATTTGTGACTGTTCTTAAAAAAAGTTTGACTTGGGACAAACCCAGAAGCTCAAGTATTTTGGAACAGAGGAAGTGCTTCGCATGTTTATTGTTTACATAATAAGTAAGTATAAACCAAGAACCTTTGTAAATTTGATTTTTCATTATTTGTTTTTGTTGTTTTTAAGCACCCATTTATGAATTTGTTTTGGCACGGTTTCTGCAGCAACGCGGGTTGGGCATTATGTACTTGATACTCAAAAGAAGTGAAGTGATCTGGAGTCGAAATTGATGCACCATATCCCACTTCATACTGACATCAGTAATGCTGACCATCTAGTTTGTAAGGTTGAGGATAATACTTGTGACACGCTTCTGACAGGCTCATGGGTGCGTTGACTCTAGCCTGCTGTGTAACGATAACTGCATGCGCCAAATTAGGAACCAGTCCTCCAAGCCCACATCAAAGAAGGGAGGAAACCCCTGTGAAATTGACCCTGTCCCATTTTGGTTCTTCTCTAGTCCTCATATATATTGACACTACGAAATCTCTACCTGTCATTCACAATGAATTTTTTTGTTCTTCAAAATGATATTGTTGAACTATATATTATTTATGTTCGACAATAAAATAAAAATAATTTAGTGAATTTATTGTAGCACCTGAAATTTTTTTTTTGAGAAAGTTCACGAAAATCTAATTGTACGTCTTTCATTATTTTGTACGTCCTTAAATTATAAGCTACTCTCTCCGCCCCACAATCTAAGATGCTTTTGCAAGCTGTTTTAGCTTGTACTCCCTCTGTAAATTAATATAAGAGCGTTTAGAATATTTATAGTATTCTAAACGCTCTTATATTAATTTACAGAGGGAGTAGCTTGCAAAAACGTCTTATATTACGAGACGGAGAAAGTATTTTTTGTGATGGGCATATATAGTAAACTAGATACGGAAGGCCTCTTTGTGTATTCTAGTATCTAGTTTAAGCGGAGACTGCAGCGCCGGAGCGGAGTCGCGCAAGAAAAGCCACCGTACCCACCTCAGTTGGAGCCACGAATTCTTGGGGAGAAGATAATAAAAGGACGGAAGGCGACTCCCACCCAGCCAGCACGTTCCTTGGAAGGCTCCTCCCTCCAGTGAGGTGCCAATGGGCTCGTCTCCAGCTCCAGGTAATTCCATCCACCAAACCAAACTCGAGATGCATTGTATGATCATTGGTTGAGGTTCCTTCCTACATCGATCCAATCCTGACACCTTTTTGCTCTCGATCGATGTTGTGCCAAACGCACCACGTACGTGCAGATGATGCCATGAGGCAGCATCTGCTGGACGTGGACGTGGACGGCGGCGACGGGCCCAAGATACGGGTGCGCGGGCTGACGCTGCGGCCGCCGGGGCCGGACGGCGAGCCGACCGTGCCCGGGTCCGACCTGGACGTGCCGCGCGGGGTGGTGATGGGCGTCATCGGCCCCAGCGGCAGCGGCAAGTCCACGCTGCTCCGCACCCTCAACCGCCTCTGGGAGCCCGCCCCCGGCGCCGTCACCCTCGACGGCGCCGACATCCGCGGCCTCGACGTCCTCGCGCTCCGCCGCAGGGTCGGCATGCTCTTCCAGCTCCCCGCCATGTTCCACGGTACGCATCTGCCATTCAAATGCTCCATCGTTGACTTCAATTGCATGCTGGATCTGCGGCTCTGTCTGATCTGATGTGAACCATCTGCGCTGCTGCTGTGCTGCAGGAACGGTGGCGGACAACGTGCGGTACGGCCCGCGGCTGCGCGGCGAGACGCTGACCGACGCGCAGGTGGAGGAGCTGCTGGGCCTGTCGGACCTGGACCCCGCCCTGGCCTCCCGGCCGGCGTCGGAGCTGTCCGTCGGCCAGGCGCAACGCGTCGCCCTGGCCCGCACCCTCGCCAACGACCCGGAGGTGCTGCTGCTGGACGAGCCGACGAGCGCGCTGGACCCCATCTCCACGCAGAACATCGAGGAGGCCATCGTGCGGCTGAAGAAGGCGCGGGGGATCACCACGGTGATCGTCTCGCACAGCGTGAGGCAGATCCAGCGGATCGCCGACCTCGTGTGCCTCGTCGTCGACGGCGTCGTCGTGGAGGTGCTCCCGCCGTCCGACCTGTCCCAAGCCAAGCACCTCATGGCCCGACGCTTCCTGGAGCTCAGCTAGTTGAATGTTTGTTTGACTTTGGTCGCCGACTACACTGTTGAGTCTGTCTGACCTTGCTTAATTCGGACATGTCGCTTCAATCTTGCTACCACGACGAACGCTGTGTGCGATCTGCATAAATGTACTTCTCTTTTTGAGATAGCATAAATGTACTTTTGGTGTGTCTCGTAGACTGATGGAGCGAGAGAGGATTTTCTAGCTCTATACCTATACGGTCTATACCATACGAAGTAATTGATTTATTTATGGACGCCGATAACTGCCACACGATGTAGTGTATTGGGTGGTTGTGCCGCACGGCTCGTGTGGCATGGAGAAGAACCCGCCCGCATGACCGCGCCCGGGCGCGCGCAGCCATAGCCCGCACGTCCGGTGTGTGGCAAAACCGCCCACATGTCTGGGCCAAACGACCGCGCTGCCCGCACGACCCAGCACGCCCGCCGTCCCGGGCTCCTTCCGATCCACAGTCCGCCCTGCCGCCATTGTCTCGCACCTCTCGATCCCCTACCTCCGTCGACTTCCTTCTCTGGTTGCCATGGGCAACCAGAGCAGATCCCTAGCGCCTTCCCCCCGCTAACCACCCCCCCCCCCCCCCCCCCCCCCCCCCCCCCCCCCCCCCCCCCCCCCCCCCCCAAGACGACGAGCTAAAACAGGTGGATCTCCGATCTCCTTCTGTTTCTCGACCTTCTTTTGTCCAAAAATCTAAAATTGCAAATTTGCCCATGAAGATGGCGACTGGATCCATGCTATCAGGGCAAACACCCCATGAATTTGTGTGTCTTTTCATTTACCCACCAACATACGCCAGATCTGCCATATACTATGCTAGACTTGTGCCAAGCTTCTGGGTTGGCTTGATGCGAGTAGTTGGTAATGAAGCATGCGTAGAAATCACTATAAAATAGGGAGAGAAAGGAGGAATTTGGCATGGGGAGGGAGGAAAAATAATTGCCACTTGTATCTAACGTCAGTTGCCATCTATCGTTGTCCATAGTTGCCACCATGTTATCTTATTGCTTGCCATCCTATTTTATTTTCTGTTGCCATCGCTTCAAAATGATGGATGGCATCCAGAATTCAGAAAAGAGAATGGATGTGCATGTCCTACTTTCCATGAGGTGTTGGTTGCCTATGCAAGAAATGTTATGAGATTGTCGTGTTATCTTCTACATGCAAACAACAAGAACGCTTTTTGCGGATTGTTGATGCGTTCTTCTTCATGCAGTGACTAAAAGCACCGTGACAGAAAAGAAAAGGCAGAATAATGAATCACGAAGATGGCGCTGATCCTTGGCTTTCTCAAAGGCCGGAAACGCCACCTTGGGATGCAGCAGGGTACAATCAACTCATTTCTTCAGGGCCATTGCTGCCACTACTAGAGCACTACGCGGGCATCGATACGATGCATGATAAACAAAGAAGAAATAGTTGCCATGTTCGTGACAATGAAGATGTCATTCTACTTATGTCCTACAATCTATTTTTAGCAGGTTCTTATGACCAAATCACAATCAGGGGGGCAGCATGGCAAGTTTCGTCACAGGGCGCTAACACTGACAAATGTACGGGCAACCAACTTCAGCTAGCTAATGTGGCAAATCAAGGTAACGCATACGAAAAAGAAACTTACTGTTGTGGACATGTAACTTGCAAGGATGGCAAAAGACTCACGAATTATATCGGAAAAAATGTAGGACCTTCATGCAGCACGTGGCATCAGGCGGCAACCATGTACCTGCCATCAACGTTGTACACAGGTGAGTGCATGAAAGTGAAGTTGTGGACAGCGAGTTAGGAGAAAGGAACATGTCTGACAGTTGCAGTTTCCATGCATGGACAACTTCAGTTGCCATGGCTGGACAAACTGCAGTTGCCATGCCTGGACAAATGCAGTTGCCATGTATAATCAAATGTGACTGCAATGTCTAAAAAACCGTGGATGACAAGTGTGAACAAATCTGTGTGGCATGGTTGGACCACTACGTGTGCCATGTTGAACAAACTACAGTTGCCATGCAATGACCAACTGCTACCATGATCGCAGGTTGTTACGGTGGAACCACATCGGCAAACGTCTCATGGCAAGCTTCACAGTTGCAGGAAAGCGCTATTGCATATAGAGCACATCAAATTGGAATGACAGACCACACAAGATCGGCACATGCGGCACAACAAGGTAAAAAAAAGTGAAAACAGAAAACAGTACTGCATTTGCTTTTGTGGGGAATAGCATGTGAAGAAAAGTAGATTTGTAACGGTGGTGGTGGAAAAAGCAAACAAAAAATGCTACCAAGTGGTCGTGTGCAAAGAGTCGTATACTGTCTTCGGGATTTGCCAATTGCTATAAGAGCGTGTGCAACATTCATGATTGTTCACATTTGCGTATTGAGCACAAGCGTAGAATATAAGTTTTGATGCTAAAGTATACTGGTTGCCATGTGTTGGCAATAGTAGTTGCCATGTATGTTGGACTGTATCTGCCATTGCTATATGCTGCAAGTTCTGACGCTGAAAGACGGTGGTTGCCATGTGTTGGCAACAGTAGTTGCCATGCGTGTTGGACTATATCTGCCATTGCTATATGCTATGAGTTCTGATGCTAAAAAGACGCTGGTTTCCATGTGTTGGCAACGGTAGTTGCCATGTGGTTGGACTGTAGTTGCCATTACTGGAGAATTACAGTTTCCATGCATGGCCATATGCAGATTCACGGCTTGCTGTGTGAATGATGTCATGCAAAATCACATGCAGTTGCTGTACTCCGTTACGATAAACATGACATTCAAGCAAAATCTTACGCTCATACCTGATTTTTTTATTGCAGGACCTTCAACTACAATTAACAACGGCGCGGGGACATCTATTCTGCGGGGAGCTCTGAGCGCACAGACGACGCGTTCCACCAGCCAGCCAACACTCATGCCACAAACAATGCTGAGTCAGTGTCGGAAATGGCAATCGTGCCAGCAATACCGACAAGCACACCTGTGCACACCAGCACAAGCAACACTCAAGTAGATGAAACAACCGTTGATACTGAAGTGAATGATGAAACCGATGACGAAGCACAAGGGGATGAAGATGGTGGGCAATCAGAAATCATGGTACCCCAGCCACCGTATCTTGGGCAGAGATTTGATTCATTTGTAGATGCAAAGGAATTCTACCAGACTTATGCAAAGTTCCATGGGTTTGCGGTCAACACCGAATACCATAGGAAAATTAAAAAAACTAACAAGTACAGCAGAGGTGAGATGAGGTGCTACAAGGCACGAAGAAACAAGAAGGGTAAAGGTGATGCGCCTGTCGTTCCGGAACGAAAGAGAGGTATCATTGTCAAGACGGAATGCCCTGTTCGGTGTAAACTGAACGTAGATGGAGCACAGTGGGTGGTCATTGAATATTTTGACGAGCACAACCACGAGCTAATAAAGAAGTTTGACCTGGTCAAACTTCTGGCCGCCCATAGAGGATTCACCCCCCTCGAGAAGAAATTCATAAAGTTGCTACATGATTGTAACGTCAGTCCATCAAAAATGGTGCAGATACTCTCCCTCATCCACAACAAAAACGGGTCTCTGAGTAGCGTGGCCTACCTACCAGCGGACGTCACAAACCTAAAGGCAAAGTACCGTAGAGAAAGCAAGTTGGCTGACATAGAAGCCACGATATCCTACTTCGATGAGAAAGCGAAAGAAGATCAAGATTTCTTCTACAGGATAAGATTGGACGATGAGGACCGTGTCAGGAACATGTATTGGGTGGATGGTGCTGCAAGAAGTGTTGGGGAACGTAGTAATTTCAAAATTTTCCTACGCACACGCAAGATCATGGTGATGCATAGCAACGAGAGGGGGGAGTGTGACCTACATACCTAGTAGATCGACAACAGAAGCGTTTGGTTGATGTAGTCGTACGTCTTCATGGCCCGACCGATCAAGCACCGAAACTACGGCACCTCCGAGTTTTAGCACACGTTCAGCTCGATGACGATCCCCGGACTCCGATCCATCAAAGTGTCGGGCAAAGTGTCGGGGAAGAGTTCCGTCAGCACGACGGCGTGGTGACGATCTTGATGTACTACTGCAGCAGGGCTTCGCCTAAACTCCGCTACAATATTATCGAGGACTATGGTGGCTGGGGGCGCCGCACACGGCTAAGGAAAAGATCACGTGGATCAACTTGTGTGTCTCTGGGGTGCCCCTGCCTCCGTATATAAAGGACTAAAGGGGGGAGGCTGGCCGGCCAAGGAGGGCGCGCCAGGAGAGTCCTACTCCCTCTGGGAGTAGGATTCCCCCCCCCCCAATCCTAGTTGGAATAGGATTCGCGGAGGGGGGAAAAGAGAGAGAGGGGCCGGCCCCCTCTCCTTGTCCTATTCGGACCAAGGGAGGGGAGGGGCGCGCGGCCCATGAGGGGCCTCTTCTCTTTTCCACTAAGGCCCATCATGGCCCATAGCTCCCGGGGGGTTCCGGTAACCTCCCGGTACTCCGGTAAAATCCCGATTTCACCCGGAACACTTCCGATATCCAAACATAGGCTTCCAATATATCAATCTTTATGTCTCGACCATTTCGAGACTCCTCGTCATGTCCGTGATCACATCCGGGACTCCGAACAACCTTCGGTACATCAAAATGCATAAACCCATAATATAACTGTCATCGTAACCTTAAGCGTGCGGACCCTACGGGTTCGAGAACATGTAGACATGACCGAGACACGTCTCCGGTCAATAACCAATAGCGGACCTGGATGCCCATATTGGCTCCTACATATTCTACGAAGATCTTTATCGGTCAGACCGCATAACAACATACGTTGTTCCCTTTGTCATCGGTATGTTACTTGCCCGAGATTCGATCGTCGGTTATCCAATACCTAGTTCAATCTCGTTACCGGCAAGTCTCTTATCGTTCTGTAATACATCATCCCGCAACTAACTCATTAGTTGCAATGCTTGCAATGCTTGCAAGGCTTAAGTGATGTGCATTACCGAGAGGGCCCAGAGATACCTCTCCGACAATCGGAGTGACAAAACCTAATCTCGAAATACGCCAACCCAACATGTACCTTTGGAGACACCTGTAGTACTCCTTTATAATCACCCAGTTACGTTGTGACGTTTGGTAGTACCCAAAGTGTTCCTCCGGTAAACGGGAGTTGCATAATCTCATAGTTATAGGAACATGTATAAGTCATGAAGAAAGCAATAGCAACATACTAAACGATCGGGTGCTAAGCTAATGGAATGGGTCATGTCAATCAGATCATTCTCTTAATGATGTGATCCCGTTAATCAAATAACAACTCATTGTTCATGGTTAGGAAACATAACCATCTTTGATTAACGAGCTAGTCAAGTAGAGGCATACTAGTGACACTTTGTTGTCTATGTATTCACACATGTATTATGTTTCCGGTTAGTACAATTCTAGCATGAATAATAAACATTTATCATGATTATAAGGAAATAAATAATAACTTTATTATTGCCTCTAGGGCATATTTCCTTCAGTCTCCCACTTGCACTAGAGTCAATAATCTAGATTACATAGTAATGATTCTAACACCCATGGAGCCTTGGTGCTGATCATGTTTTGCTCGTGGAAGAGGCTTAGTCAATGGGTCTGCAATATTCAGATCCGTATGTATCTTGCAAATCTCTATGTCTCCCACCTGGACTAGATCCCGGATGGAATTGAAGCGTCTCTTGATGTGCTTGGTTCTCTTGTGAAATCTGGATTCCTTTGCCAAGGCAATGCCAAGGCAATTGCACCAGTATTGTCACAAAAGATTTTCATTGGACCCGATGCACTAGGTATGACACCTAGATCGGATATGAACTCCTTCATCCAAACTCCTTCATTTGCTGCTTCCGAAGCAGCTATGTACTCCGCTTCACATGTAGATCCCGCTACAACGCTTTGTTTAGAACTGCACCAACTTACAGCCCCACCGTTTAATGTAAACACGTATCCGGTTTGCGATTTAGAATCGTCTGGATCAGTGTCAAAGCTTGCATCAACGTAACCTTTTATGATGAGCTCTTTGTCACCTCCATATACGAGAAGCATATCCTTAGTCCTTTTCAGGTATTTCAGGATGTTCTTGACCGCTGTCCAGTGATCCACTCCTGGATTACTTTGGTACCTCCCTGCTAGACTTATAGCAAGGCACACATCAGGTCTGGTACACAGCATTGCATACATGATAGATCCTATGGCTGATGCATAGGGAACATCTTTCATATTCTCTCTATCTTCTGCAGTGGTCGGGCATTGAGTCTTACTCAACTTCACACCTTGTAACACAGGCAAGAACCCTTTCTTTGCTTGATCCATTTTGAACTTCTTCAAAACTTTGTCAAGGTATGTGGTTTGTGAAAGTCCAATTAAGCGTCTTGATCTATCTCTATAGATCTTAATGCCTAATATGTAAGCAGCTTCACCGAGGTCTTTCATTGAAAAACTTTTATTCAAGTATCCCTTTATGCTATCCAGAAATTCTACATCATTTCCAATTAGTAATATGTCATCCACATATAATATCAGAAATGCTACAGAGCTCCCACTCACTTTCTTGTAAATACAGGCTTCTCCAAAAGTCTGTATAAAACCAAATGCTTTGATCACACTATCAAAATGTTTATTCCAACTCCGAGAGGCTTGCACCAGTCCATAAATAGATCGCTGGAGCTTGCACACTTTGTTAGCTCCCTTCGGATCGACAAAACCTTCTGGTTGCATCATATACAACTCTTCTTCCAGAAATCCATTCAGGAATGCAGTTTTGACATCCATCTGCCAAATTTCATAATCATAAAATGCGGTAATTGCTAACATGATTCGGACAGACTTAAGCATTGCTACGGGTGAGAAGATCTCATCGTAGTCAATCCCTTGAACTTGCCGAAAACCTTTTGCGACAAGTCGAGCTTTGTAGACAGTAATATTACCGTCAGCGTTAGTCTTCTTCTTGAAGATCCATTTATTTTCAATTGCTCGCCGATCATCGGGAAAGTCAACCAAAGTCCATACTTTGTTCTCATACATGGATCCCATCTCAGATTTCATGGCTTCAAGCCACTTTGCGGAATCTGGGCTCACCATCGCTTCTTCATAGTTCGTAGGTTCATCATGATCTAGTAGCATGACTTCCAGAACAGGATTACCATACCACTCTGGTGCAGATTTCACTCTGGTTGATCTACGAGGTTCAGTAGTATCTTGATCTAAAGTTTCATGATCATCATCATTAGCTTCCTCACTAACTAGTGTAGGTGTCACAGAAACAGTTTTCTGTGATGTACTACTTTCCAATAAGGGAGTAGGTACAGTTACCTCGTCAAGTTCTACTTTCCTCCCACTCACTTCTTTAGAGAGAAACTCCTTCTCTAGAAAGTTTCCGAATTTAGCAACAAAAATCTTGCCTTCGGATCTGTGATAGAAGGTGTATCCAATAGTCTCCTTTGGATATCCTATGAAGACACATTTCTCCGATTTGGGTTCGAGCTTGTCAGGTTGAAGCTTTTTCACATAAGCATCGCAGCCCCAAACTTTCAGAAATGACAACTTTGGTTTCTTGCCAAACCACAGTTCATAAGGCGTCGTCTCAACGGATTTTGATGGTGCCCTATTTAACATGAATGTGGCCGTCTCTAGAGCGTACCCCCAAAACGATAGCGGTAAATCAGTAAGAGACATCATAGATCACACCATATCTAGTAAAGTACGATTACGACGTTCGGACACACCATTACGCTGTGGTGTTCCGGGTGGCGTGAGTTGCGAAACTATTCCACAATTTTTCAAATGTACACCAAACTCGTAACTCAAATATTCTCCTCCACGATCAGATCGTAGAAACTTTATTTTCTTGTTACGATGATTTTCAACTTCACTCTGAAATTCCTTGAACTTTTCAAATGTTTCAGACTTATGTTTCATTAAGTAGATATACCCATATCTGCTTAAATCATCTGTGAAGGTGAGAAAATAACGATATCCGCCACGAGCCTCAATATTCATCGGACCACATACATCTGTATGTATGATTTCCAACAAATCTGTTGCTCTCTCCATAGTACCGGAGAACGGCGTTTTATTCATCTTGCCCATGAGGCACGGTTTGCAAGTACCAAGTGATTTATAATCAAGTGGTTCCAAAAGTCCATCAGTATGGAGTTTCTTCATGCGCTTTACACCGATATGACCTAAACGGCAGTGCCATAAATAAGTTGCACTATCATTATCAACTCAGCATCTTTTGGCTTCAACATTATGAATATGTGTGTTACTACTATCGAGATTCAACAAGAATAGACCACTCTTCAAGGGTGCATGACCATAAAAGATATTACTCATATAAATAGAACAACCATTATTCTCTGATTTAAATGAATAACCGTCTCGCATCAAACAAGATCCAGATATAATGTTCATGCTTAACGCTGGCACCAAATAACAATTATTTAGGTCTAATATTAATCCCGAAGGTAGATGTAGAGGTAGCGTGCCGACTGCGATCACATCGACTTTGGAACCCTTTCCCACGCGCATCGTCACCTCGTCCTTAGCCAATCTTCGCTTAATCCGTAGTCCCTGTTTCGAGTTGCAAATATTAGCAACAGAACCAGTATCAAATACCCAGGTGCTACTGCGAGCATTAGTAAGGTACACATCAATAACATGTATATCACATATACCTTTGTTCACCTTGCCATCCTTCTTATCCGCCAAATACTTAGGGCAGTTCCGCTTCCAGTGACCAGTCTGCTTGCAATAGAAGCACTCAGTTTCAGGCTTAGGTCCAGGTTTGGGTTTCTTCTCTTGAGTAGAAACTTGCTTGTTGTTCTTTTTGAAGTTCCCCTTCTTCTTTCCTTTGCCCTTTTTCTTGAAACTAGTGGTCTTGTTGACCATCAACACTTGATGCTCCTTCTTGATTTCTACCTCCGCAGCTTTCAGCATCGCGAAGAGCTCGGGAATAGTCTTATTCATCCCTTGCATATTATAGTTCATCACGAAGCTCTTGTAGCTTGGTGGCAGTGATTGGAGAATTCTGTCAATGACGCAATCATCTGGAAGATTAACTCCCAATTGAATCAAGTGATTATTATACCCAGACATTTTGAGTATATGCTCACTAACAGAACTGTTCTCCTCCATCTTGCAGCTATAGAACTTATTGGAGACTTCATATCTCTCAATCCGGGCATTTGCTTGAAATATTAACTTCAACTCCTGGAACATCTCATATGCTCCATGACGTTTAAAACGTCGTTGAAGTCCCGATTCTAAGCCGTAAAGCATGGCATACTGAACTATCGAGTAGTCATTAGCTTTGCTCTGCCAGACGTTCATAACATCCGGCGTTGCTCCTGCAGCAGGCCTGGCACCCAGCAGTGCTTCCAGGACGTAATTCTTCTATGCAGCAATGAGGATAATCCTCAAGTTACAGACCCAGTCCGTGTAATTGCTACCATCATCTTTCAACTTTGCTTTCTCAAGGGACGCATTAAAATTCAACGGAACAACAACACGAGCCATCTATCTACAAACAAGCATAAACGAGCAAGATACTTATCAGGTACTAAGTTTCATGATAAATTTAAGTTCAGTTAATTTACTTAAAGAACTCCCACTTAGATAGACATCCCTCTAATCCTCTAAGTGATTACGTGATCCAAATCAACTAAACCATGTCCGATCATCATGTGAGATGGAGTAGTTTCATTGGTGAACATCATTATGTTGATCATATCTACTATATGACTCACGCTCGACCTTTCGGTCTCCGTGTTCTGAGGCCATATCTGTATATGCTTGGCTCGTCAAGTATAACCTGAGTATTCCGCGTGTGCAACTGTTTTGTACCCGTTGTATTTGAACGTAGAACCTATCACACCCGATCATCACGTGGTGTCTCAGCACGAAGAACTTTCGCAACGGTGCATACTCAGGGAGAACACTTCTTGATAATTTAGTGAGAGATCATCTTATAATGCTACCGTCAATCAAAGCAAGATAAGATGCATAAAAGATAAACATCACATGCAATCAATATAAGTGATATGATATGGCCATCATCATCTTGTGCCTGTGATCTTCATCTCCGAAGCACCGTCATGATCACCATCGTCACCGGCGCGACACCTTGATCTTCATCGTAGCATCATTGTCGTCTCGCCAATCTTATGCTTCCACGACTATCGCTACCGTTTAGTGATAAAGTAAAGCATTACATCGCGATTGCATTGCATACAATAAAGCGACAACCATATGGCTCCTTCCAGTTGCCGATAACTCGGTTACAAAACATGATCATCTCATACAATAAAATTTAGCATCATGCCTTGACCATATCACATCACAACATGCCCTGCAAAAACAAGTTAGACGTCCTCTACTTTGTTGTTGCAAGTTTTACGTGGCTGCTACGGGCTTAAGTAAGAACCAATCTCACCTACGCATCAAAACCACAACGATAGTTTGTCAATTTGACTCCGTTTTAACCTTCGCATGGACCGGGCGTAGCCACACTCGGTTCAACTAAAGTTGGAGAGACTGTCGCCCGCAAGCCACCTATGTGCAAAGCATGTCGGGAGAACCGGTCTCGCGTAAGCGTACGCGTAATGTCGGTCCGGGTCGTCTCGTCCAACAATACCGCCAAACCAAAGTATGACATACTGGTAGGCAGTATGACTTATATCGCCCACAACTCACTTGTGTTCTACTCGTGCATATAACATCAACATATAAAACCTGGCTCGGATGCCACTGTTGGGGAACGTAGTAATTTCAAAATTTTCCTACGCACACGCAAGATCATGGTGATGCATAGCAACGAGAGGGGGGAGTGTGATCTACATACCTAGTAGATCGACAACGGAAGCGTTTGGTTGATGTAGTCGTACGTCTTCACGGCCCGACCGATCAAGCACCGAAACTACGGCACCTCCGAGTTTTAGCACACGTTCAGCTCGATGACGATCCCCGGACTCCGATCCAGCAAAGTGTCGGGGAAGAGTTCCGTCAGCACGACGGCGTGGTGACGATCTTGATGTACTACTGCAGCAGGGCTTCGCCTAAACTCCGCTACAATATTATCGAGGATTATGGTGGCTGGGGGCGCCGCACACGGCTAAGGAAAAGATCACGTGGATCAACTTGTGTGTTTCTGGGGTGCCCCTGCCTCCGTATATAAAGGACTAAAGGGGGGAGGCTGGCCGGCCAAGGAGGGCGCGCCAGGAGAGTCCTACTCCCTCTGGGAGTAGGATTCCCCCCCCCCCCCAATCCTAGTTGGAATAGGATTCGCGGAGGGGGGAAAAGAGAGAGAGGGGCCGGCCCCCTCTCCTTGTCCTATTCGGACCAAGGGAGGGGAGGGGCGCGCGGCCCATGAGGGTCTGCCTCTTCTCTTTTCCACTAAGGCCCATCATGGCCCATACAGCTCCCGGGGGGTTCCGGTAACCTCCCGGTACTCCGGTAAAATCCCGATTTCACCCGGAACACTTCCGATATCCAAACATAGGCTTCCAATATATCAATCTTTATGTCTCGACCATTTCGAGACTCCTCGTCATGTCCGTGATCACATCTGGGACTCCGAACAATCTTTGGTACATCAAAATGCATAAACCCATAATATAACTGTCATCGTAACCTTAAGCATGCGGACCCTACGGGTTCGAGAACATTGTAGACATGACCGAGACACGTCTCCGGTCAATAACCAATAGCGGGACCTGGATGCCCATATTGGCTCCTACATATTCTACGAAGATCTTTATCAGTCAGACCGCATAACAACATACGTCGTTCCCTTTGTCATCGGTATGTTACTTGCCCGAGATTCGATCGTCGGTATTCCAATACCTAGTTCAATCTCGTTGCCGGCAAGTCTCTTTACTCGTTCTGTAATACATCATCCCGCAACTAACTCATTAGTTGCAATGCTTGCAATGCTTGCAAGGCTTAAGTGATGTGCATTACCGAGAGGGCCCAGAGATACCTCTCCGACAATCGGAGTGACAAAACCTAATCTCGAAATACGCCAACCCAACATGTACCTTTGGAGACACCTGTAGTACTCCTTTATAATCACCCAGTTACGTTGTGACGTTTGGTAGTACCCAAAGTGTTCCTCCGGTAAATGGGAGTTGCATAATCTCATAGTTATAGGAACATGTATAAGTCATGAAGAAAGCAATAGCAACATACTAAACGATCGGGTGCTAAGCTAATGGAATGGGTCATGTCAATCAGATCATTCTCTTAATGATGTGATCCCGTAAATCAAATAACAACTCATTGTTCATGGTTAGGAAACATAACCATCTTTGATTAACGAGCTAGTCAAGTAGAGGCATACTAGTGACACTTTGTTTGTCTATGTATTCACACATGTATTATGTTTCCGGTTAGTACAATTATAGCATGAATAATAAACATTTATCATGATTATAAGGAAATAAATAATAACTTTATTATTGCCTCTAGGGCATATTTCCTTCAGTCTCCCACTTGCACTAGAGTCAATAATCTAGATTACATAGTAATGATTCTAACACCCATGGAGCCTTGGTGCTGATCATGTTTTGCTCGTGGAAGAGGCTTAGTCAATGGGTCTGCAATATTCAGATCCGTATGTATCTTGCAAATCTCTATGTCTCCCACCTGGACTAGATCCCAGATGGAATTGAAGCGTCTCTTGATGTGCTTGGTTCTCTTGTGAAATCTGGATTCCTTTGCCAAGGCAATTGCACCAGTATTGTGGCCAGTGCGGCTGTGGTCAGGCTGGGGCCCCCACGAAGACCTTTAGTACCGGTTCATGCCATGAACCGGTACTAGAGTTTCTTAGTAAGCTGATTTTTAGTCCCACCTCGCCAAGAGAGAGGCAGTATGAGCGGTTTATAAGCCGTGAGTGTAGAGACAATGACGAATAGGCACAATGGTCACCTGCACGTTGATTAGCTTCAAGCCTTTCGGAATAGCATAGATTGCACTGAGCTATGTGCAGTGCAGTCTAAACTATTCCGAAAGGCTTGAAGCAAATTAACCAGCATTGCACCTCTTTTTTATTTTTAATAACTTATTTGAACTCCGGACTTCTTTTGTGTTCAGTATGCAACATTCAAAGCGACATCATCAATTTCCAACATGTTCTGACATCATTTGTTGTTTTTCAGTCATTTACCTAATTGTTTAGAGAGCTAAATGACCGTGAAATTGAAAATCACTACAAAATGAATTCTAAAAATGTTGAAACTTGGCATGGTATCATCATTTCACCCACATAGCATGTGCAAAAGAGTAGAGAGGGTCACGGCAAAAACTGGACGCACTTCGTGTACAAACTGGACAAACTCTTCCGGAGTATCAGGGTTTCGGACGAGAACTCATCTGTTACACGGGCACTTCAATGTTTTCTAAACTTATTTGAACTCCATACTTCTTTTGTGTTCAGTATGCAGCATTCAAAGCGACGTCATCAATTTCCAACATGTTCTGACATCATTTGTTGTTTTTCGGTCATTTACCTAATTATTTAGAGAGCTAAATGACCGTGAAATTGAAAATCACTACAAAATGAATTTTGAAAATGTTGAAACTTGGCATGGTATCATCATTTCACCCGCATAGCATGTGCGAAAGAGTAGAGAGGGTCACGACAAAAACTGGACGCACTTCGTGTACAAACTGGACAAATTCTTTTGGAGTATCAGGGTTTCGGACGAGAACTCATCTGTTACACGGGCACTTCAATGTTTTTTAAACTTATTTGAACTCCGGACTTCTTTTGTGTTCAGTATGCAGCATTCAAAGCAACGTCATCAATTTCCAACATGTTCTGACGTCATTTGTTGTTTTTCGGTCATTTACCTAATTGTTTAGAGAGCTAAATGACTGCGAAATTGAAAATCACTACAAAATGAATTCTTAAAATGTTGAAACTTGGCATGGTATCATCATTTCACCCGCATAGCATGTGCGAAAGAGTAGAGAGGCTCACGGCAAAAACTGGACGCACTTCGTGTACAAACTGGACAAACTCTTTCGGAGTATCAGGGTTTCGGATGAGAACTCATCTGTTACACGGGCACTTCAATGTTGTTTAAACTTATTTGAACTCCAGACTTCTTTTGTGTTCAGTATGCAGCATTCAAAGCGACATCATCAATTTCCAACATGTTCTGACATCATTTGTTGTTTTTCGGTCATTTACCTAATTATTTAGAGAGCTAAATGACCACGAAATTGAAAATCACTACAAAATGAATTCTGAAAATGTTGAAACTTGGCATGGTATCATCATTTCACCCGCATAGCATGTGCGAAAGAGTAGAGAGGGTCACGGCAAAAACTGGACGCACTTCATGTACAAACTGGACAAACTCTTTCGAAGTATCAGGGTTTTGGACGAGAACTCATCTGTTACACGGGTACTTCAATGTTGTTTAAACTTATTTGAACTCCGGACTTCTTTTGTGTTCAGTATGCAGCATTCAAAGCGACGTCATCAATTTCCAACATGTTCTGACATCATTTGTTGTTTTTCGGTCATTTACCTAATTGTTTAGAGAGCTAAATGACCGTGAAATTGAAAATCACTACAAAATGAACTCTGAAAATGTTGAAACTTGCAATGGTATTATCATTTCAGAGTATCAGAGTAGAGAGGGTCACAAAAAACTACTCAGAAATAAATAGAAGAAAATAAATAAAGCAGAAAATAATAAAACTATACAAAAAATTACTCAAAAATAAATAGAAGAAAATAAATAATGCAGAAAAGAAAAAAAACTATATAAAAAATTACTCAAAAATAAATAGAAGAAAATAAATAATGTAGAAAAGAAAAAACTATATAAAAAATTTGTTGGCGCGCTGCCCAGTGGGCCTGCCAGACCTAGGGTGTGCAAATGCAGGCCTAGAAGGGCCAGCAGACTCACAGGGCAACGCGCCCTAGTTAGGCCCAGAAGCCTGCTATATAGAGAAGCTCGAAGGAGCAGCCGCGGCTGGGTTTATAAACCAGTGCGGCTGCCCTTCGCTCGGCGAGGTGGGACTAAACATTGTGCACCGCCGGTGGCAGCGCACAACCATTAGTACAGGTTGGTGGCTCCAACCGGTACTAAAGGAGGGGGGGGGGGTGTCTTTAGTACCGGTTCGTGGCACGAACCGGTACTAAAGGGGCCGTTTCCCGCCCCTTGGCCTGGCGAAAATTGGCCTTTAGTACCGGTTGGTGGCTCCAACCGGTACCAAAGACCCCTCCTATATATATGGCACTTACGAAAAAATCAGTTTCATCGACCACCAGTACTTCTTCTCGATCCAACTTCTTCGCCGCGCCCGTCGCCCATCGCGTGCCGCCCTCGCCGCCCCCGCCGCCCGTCGTCACCGTCACCGCCATCGCCCCCGCCACGCCCGTCGCCGCCGCCTCTCGCCCGCTGCCCGTCTCCGTCGTCGCCCGCCGCCGCTCGTACGCCGCCGCCCCCCGCTCGTACACACACACACACATTGTTTTTACTTATTTTCTATTTTCTGTTGTTTAGATTAATGTTAGATAAATTACGTAGATAATAATGTTAGAATGTTAATGTTAGACGAATTATATGAAAAAGACGTTAAATATTAATGTTAAATATATTTTACATGAATTAGAACAAGTTGAACTAGTTGAATTAGTATAGCTAGATATTAATTAGGTATATATATGAGATTTGAACTAGTTGAATTAATATAACTAGTTTATTTTTAGTATGAAAATTAATAGAACAAGTTTATTTTTAGTAAGAAAATTTAGGTATATGAGATTTGATGATCTAATCAAAATATTACTATATAGAACTACCTACTTTATTTTAGTAAGAAATTAATAGAACTAGTTTATTTTTAGTAAATGCTTAGTTGAATTAATAGAACTAGTTTATTTAGTTGAATTAATAAAACTAGTAAGTGTTTAATGTTTCACCTATATATGAACATATGTTAGATATTAATGTCAAATGTTAGATGAATTAGATATAAATTATATGTTAGATATATATTTAATTTAGTTATATGAGATTTCATTATCTAATTAACATTTTATTATATAGAACTAGCTACCTTATTTTTAGTAAGAAAATTAATAGAACTAGTTTAGTTGAATTAATTAGTTGAACTAGTTAGTTGAATTAGTTCAATTAATTAGGTATATTTTTCGTAAGTGCTTAGTTGAATTAGTTCAATTAATTAGTTGAACTAGTTGAATTAACAGAATTAGTTGAATTAATAGAACTAATAAGTGTTTAATGTTTCACCTATGAACATAGGAATGCCGTCTGACGACGAACACGATTTCATTATGTGCGAATACTGCGAAGACCAGCGCGGCCTGTGCGGCAGAAATTTTCTAGTTGATGATAGATGCTTCAGCATCAAGCTGGATGAGAACTTCGAAGTGGATACAGTAAGTCACAACGACAAGTCTTTTTTCGTAATTAAGCATGACTTATGCTTCATTTGCTTCAACTTTTAATTTTAATTTTTCACTATTCTACTAGCGTATCCCCTGCCATGCAAGAATTTTTGTCTTGGATAAGATAGGTTTCAGTCCTAACGAAACTATGGAGGTAAAAAGAGTTTACTTGAAGACCGAGCATGGTTATACCTTCAACGTCAAATCATACAATGCAGACACATACACCTATTTTGAATGCAAAACTTGGCAAGCACTATGCAAGGCTTATGCATTTGAGCTTGATATGGTTATCACCTTTGATATTCGTCCGGAAGATGATATTGAAGGTAATAGAGACATCTGGGTCGATGTGCAGACGCCTCCAGTTCTACCATTATGCGAGTTTCTGAACCATATTTATATCTTCGATATGAGATTATTTGAACCAGTTGAATAATTAATAGATCTCAATTTATATTGACAACTTACTTCCAATCAAGCAAACATGTCCGGCGCTTGGTAGACAAGACCGTCCACTGTCCCGGGGCTGAACTAAACTGCGAGGAGACAAGTCATTATGTTTCATGGCTTGAGGATCTTGATGTTGTCAAGACAAATTTCTTTCCCGCACTTAGAAATGTTAGTACTCAAAACGTGCGACCAATAGTGTTCGTACTGAACTACGGTCACATATATTTAGGAAAGATGGTAAGATTTCTACTATTTCTCCTCAGTGCATCTTTTGCATACATTATTCTTTTAAGCTAAACTTCATTGCTAAGTATGTTACTATACGATGTTCTTCAATAGGGACTCCCGATGAATGTTGTGCCTGATTGGATCGAGACTAAAGGTACCATGAATATTGTTAGCTTACGGCCAAGATATCCTACAATGCACTTTAGTGCATTCAGGATATCTAATAGCGAGGAATGCTTAATAGTGAAAGACTGGAGAAAAATTGTGAACGATCACAGAGAAGTACTAGGGGGTAGCAATCAGAAGCGCAACCCACCATTAGGAGACAGGTTCATCTGCATGCTCCAATATGATGAATCAGGAAAGCTATACATGTTCTATGCTATTTTACCCGAGAGAGAGCAGCATGAGTGATTAATTAGCTAGTTCATGCTCTTAGTACTTGTCCTCTCATGTCCATGTTCTTCGTCCTGAACTTAATCTCAAAGAGTGATTTGCTTTTGTGGTGTTATGAACGCTTATAATATCATTACCATGTTGAACTCGATGATATCTTTGCTATGAAAACCGTTGGTGATGATATATATGATGCAAGAGTTTTTATATTAATTAATATGATGATGATGATGAGTTATTATATCATTTATGAAAGAAATTGCATATTAGTTTCAACTGGATGGATTCTAGCTAAGTGATCAAGTATATGCCATATCCATATTACCTCGATCACTTAAGTAGGTGATCAAGTATATATAATATGGATATGACATATACTTGATGACTTAGCTAGGATCCACGCATCCAGTCAAACTAATCTGCGGTACATTCACCTAATGATTTAACAACTCATTATAATGTAAAACAATCACTAAATTAAATTGAAAACACAAAATTAAAGTAAAAATAAAAAATAAAACCAAAACACACCCAAACATTTAGTACCGGTTGGTGTTACCAACCGGTACTAATGTCCTACGCGCCCACGGAGCTGGCTCGTTCCACGTGGTTGCCCTTTAGCACCGGTTCGTGCTGAACCGGTACTAAGGGGAGGGGGGCTTTAGTGCCTACAATTTAGTGCCGGTTACCGAACCGGCACTAAAGGGCCTTACGAACCGGTGCTATTGCCCGGTTCTGCACTAGTGCATGTTTGCTCAACTGCAGTTGCCATGTTTGATGAACTGCAGTTGCCATATTTAATGAACTGTAATTCCACTGGCCATGATGGTATGGAATGCAAATGCCAAAATGAAGTTGTTATGTTGTTGCCATGTTTAAATGAACTGCAGTTGCCATGTTTAATGAACTGCAGTTGCCATGTTTACTCAACTGCAGTTGCCATGTTTAATGAACTGTAGTTGCCATGTTTGCACGAATTGTAATTCCATTGGCCACAACAACAAATGGTGCTACAAAAAACTTCACACAAGAGTTTAACAAAAACCACACAAAACTTGCAGATTCCAGGAAGAAATAAAGCGTGCCAGCATGTACACGGCTTTCCAGGTGGACGAACATACGTTCAAGGTGTGTTCTATCCTGGGCATGTCGGATTCAGAACCTGAAGACCCGGACAAGGGAAGGAACTACTTTGTGAAGGCATCGATAAGCGAAGGCGAATACTACTGCCAATGCTGCAAATTCGAACGGGACGCGATTGTGTGCTGTCACATTCTAAAAGTAATGGACATGAACGCGGTGACACGAATGCCCCGCCATTTCATAAGGCTGTGATGGACTTGGGACGCTGACGACGCATTGGCGCCGCAAACATCAAACACAGTTTTGGCCGTGCATGACGAGAGACCAGAGTCAACCATGGAAGCCGTGAGGCACGTTGTGTTGACAAAAAACTATGCTGAACTAATTGATGAAGCGTGCAAGAGTGATGAGACAGTAAGGGTCGCAGAAAAACACAGGAAGGCCCTCAAAAGAGAGCTTGATGAGATCAAGAAGAGGAAAGCTGGGGAAGCCTTACACAGGTTCCCCCGCACATCGAGTGTGCCTTCGTCCACGGGGCCATCATCTGAAAACTCGGAGGTAGGATCTGGAACAGCAAGCACACAAACACAGGTTAGGAACCCACCCCATTCCATCACAAAAGGGCGTCCAAAAGAGATAAGATACAAATCGGGATTGGAGATTCAAGCAAAACACAAGAAACCAAAGAAAGAGACGGGCAATCCGTAAACAACATTGGAGCACTGTGACTTGGTCCATGGTGTCATTTTTTTGTAATCTAGAAGTTCTAAATTTTGTAAAAATTGGAGAATGACTCTTCAGGGGCATCAGAATTTGAAGTAAAAATGCCATAAAGGAATAGCTGCAGTTGCCACGTGTATGGCACTGAATTTGCCATGTTACTTGAACTGAATCTGCCATGCAATTTCTACTGAATATGCCATACCATTTCTACTGAATCTGCCATGCCATTTCTACTGAATTTGCCATGTTAGTTGTACTGAATCTGCCATGTTAGTTGTACTAAACATGCCATGTTAGTTGTACTGAATCTTCATCACGTAGATTTCCATGTTCAGTCAGCGCATTTTAGTCACACATATTGTATTGTGGTGCAAACTATGGGAAACAAGCTGAAACGGTCTCGTGCAGCAACCGCACAGGTTACAGCTGCGTGATCAAACTACTATGCTAGCCTGTACAGTTAGCAGTGCAAAAAACCCAAAAGGCCAAACAAGAAAGAACGATAACTTTCACTAACCATGACTGATCAACTACATTTGCCATGTTTTCAGACATCAAGGACGCATTCAAAACACCATACTGGTACTACCAACCCACAAGTGCATAATAATACTGAAAACACATAAACGTATCTGCTATCACACCTAAGTAGGTTCACATCCACACATATATTACAAACTATTCAAATGTCACTCACACGCCACCACTGTATACTAGGCTAAGGGGAGATGCAGTCATAGCATATTACATGGACATAGTTTTGAAAAAAGGTAATACCTTACATTCCTCGGCAACAGAATGTAAGGGTAGGCGTTCGGTATGGAGCACCACGTGATCACTTGTACTTCTTGGCGGCTTTCTTCACAGCTTCCTCTATGAACTCACGTGCGTTGGACCGCATGTTGAAATCTTCATTCATCAACCAGTTCCATGTGTAAATTTTGCGGAGCTCAACGACCATTGCAGCTATGACGACAGGAACCCGTCGACCTTCCCACTTTGCAAGGTATTCCAACGTGTTGAAGCCGCAGTCGTGCCTAAACAAGGAAAGAGTCAGGTTAACTCGCAAGAAACAGAGAGAAAAATTGTAAACTTCAATTCGGAGGTGGCAAAAAAGGGTAAGCATTGGTTTAGAGGACACATGAAGAAAAGATGAGAAAATACCGGTTTCCTTGCTTCGTAGTCGCCACGTACTCAATTGGTAAATGTCTGATCTGGACCATTGAGTGTTCATAGTGATGGTTCCATGTCTCTTTGAGGTTGTTGATGAAGTATTCAGCATGCGTAGTAAGGTCTGCATCAGCTTCTGAACGCATTGAATCAAGCACCTCAAAACGTTGGTTCTTCAGGTCAAGGCAAATCGCGTAGTGGTGACCACACTTGTCATGTGGGTCCTGTGGTGCAAGCTCCTGGAACATGGGGAACAAGACCTGCAAGAAAAAAATGAAGGAAAAGAAGAAGCAGAGCTCACATTAAGAACAGAAAATGATGTAGTTGGGAAAATGACATGTAAAGATATCATCGGTTACACTAACAGGCACATGAGTGACATAAAAGCATCAAGGATCCAGGAAAAGTAGACCAATGTATAATGTTTAGTTACAGTGGGTAATTAAAAAGAAGTTGCCATCCATGTATGAACAAAGTTGCCATGTATTTTAGTTTGAAGTTGCCACAGGGGTTGTATTAAGAAAGCAAATCAGAAGTCATATTACATGGCAGCTGTTGCCACATGAAACATCTACCACAAAACAGGGTGAAGCCCACATATGAAGCATAGCTACTGGCAAAAAAATAACATGGGAAGAAAAAAATGTGCAAAAAAGACAGGAGTACTCACACATTTCTTCATTGTGAGCTTGAAATCACCATGCGCAGCAAAATGCTTCCTCAGGTTTTTGTGGTGAAAGTCACCATCCCATATCTTGCACGTCACAGTGTACTGCATGATTGTTTTGTTGGGAGACATATCCATATGCCTGTTGATGAAGTCAATCCCACATGCAACTACATTCTTCGACATTTTACCGAGTGGCCTCACAGACTCGGCAAGATCACCCAGGTCAACGTACGTCGCATCACATTGTACGATCTTGGTTCTGTCCAAACATGAGCTGCATGAAAATGATATAACATGAAAGAATCATGGCTACTAAGTAAAAAAGAAAATAAAACATAAAACAGGGCATATCTAGAAGTAGCAAAAGGATGAATAGTAAAAAGAGCAAAGCAAATGGGAGGTTTATGTGGGTGTGGTCATTATGCTTTCAGCTCCTTCATGTGATTGCTGTTGGACCTCGCATTTCCAAAGCGCTTGACAATTTCATACAACTGGTTCTGATCCTTTGTGGCCTTGAATCCCGGCTCATAATCACCCGCGGGTGGCGCGTAAACTACCCTACGCTGCCTCACAGAACCTGGGGTTGCACTTCTAATGGTATCCTCAGATACCAACTCAGCAGGCACATTGGAACTTGATTGGCCCTGACCTCGTGAGGACCTCCTATGTAATGCTGCCTCCTCAATCTTGCGGTAAGCTTCATCAAGTGACGATGTAATCTCCTCGGGGGTGGCTGCAAGCATAAAAAAAGTGGGTTAGGATACCTGGAAAACAAAACAAATTTAGTTTGAAAGAAAGGTTGTAGAATATGTAATGTAGGCACATAAAGTAGGGAGTTGCCATGTGCAGGCAACTCTAGTTGCCATGTGCAATGCATTGTAGTTGCCATGTAACAGCAACTACAGTTGCCATGTTGTATGAACTCCAGTTGCCATGTGCTTGCAGAATGGAAAATGCAGCATGGCAACAGAAAATGTAGGTGACAGCGTGCAAGCAAATCCAGTTGCCATGTCCATCAGATAACATTTGCCATCATAAGTGAGAACCCCCAAAAAATGCTTGGGACAAAAGTCAAACTAAAAAGATGTATACACAAAAATGATAAACGCATAAGAAATGTACCTTGCACAACCGGCTCTGCGAACTTGACAGCCTTTTGCCCTCGACCATTGGCTACGCCATCATTGGCGCCATGCCTGCCGAGAAAGCAAAGGCAACTGGCATAGGATCTTGCACCACTGGTTGATCTTGACTGATGCCAAGGCTAAAGCTCGGTGGGGTGAAGGGCATTGGGTGCCTCTCCTTCCTACTGGCCGGACCACGAACAACTTGCTGGGCAGAATCCAAGGGTGAATGATCAACAAACATTTCTACATCGACCGCTGCAGAATCATCAGGCTTATTCGTAGGGCGGGGCGTGCTGTCAGCGGTATCAGTCGCAACTTTCTTGACAATCTTCTTGTTTGGGCTGTAGGGGACACCGATGTTGACTGGGAGCTTAGAAGTGCGTAGATTTAAGCTGGGGTTATCCACGGCGGGTAAAGACGCAGTCTGCTCCGCACGTTCACCTCCGTCAGTCGTGCCCGGCTTGCCACCTGGGTTGGTTGTACTCCAGTCTTCCGTTCTCTCCATAACATTGTTTCTGGCAGGTGGTGGGAACAGTGTGGACGCATGCACATAACCAGAGTCATCTCTGCTGCTCCTAGCTACAACCGACGCGTTGGGTATGTCTACAGATTGCTTGCGGGGGCTACGGCGCCTAGGTGGAAGACCAACTCGTGTAACGGTCACCTTAGCAACCTCTGGAGAACCAGAAGCTGGAGCTGTTGTGCCAAGAGTCTCACCTGTGGATGGAATATCATTATGAACTGTCGCCTCAGCCCCTTCTTTCGTGGACGCAGAAGTGCCACCACCCACGCGCTTGGAATCCGTGTTAGATGAGCGGGAATCTTCCTTGCTTAGGTTGATCTCGGGGACGTCCACTTCAACACTTGCTGATCGGGCGGCATGGCTCACAACAACATCCTTCATTGCCAGCAGAGTGGGCAATATTTCAGCAGTCCTGGCAGATACCGACTCGTCACTCCCAGATGTACGGATGCCTGCTGTCGTAGCCTGCACATCTGCAACCGGTGGAGATGCTCGGCCGCTTGCATCAGAGCTAGTGGGAACAGTGGACGCTGTAGTAGCAGGTTTGTCCACTGGCGCCTCATGAACGTCTGAGTTGCCACCTGTCGACAGCTTTGAGTGTATGCGTTCGAGTGGGTCTCTGGGGTTCTGCTTGGTCACGCGTGTGGTAGTCTTCTTCACCCTGAATAAAAAACACACAAACATTGTTAGATGAACAGCTGATAATTGCAAATGTAGGTGGAATAAGAGTTTCCATGTGGCCTAGTTAGTAGTTTCCATGCAGAACAAGCAGGAGTTTCCATGGTACACATCCTAAAAAATGTAAGAAATGTGTGATGTGCCAGGACTGCCATTTCAAAACTAGGTGTGGATGAGTGCACAAACAAAATGGAAAAGCTGGTAGTTGCCATGTAGGTGGAATAAGAGTTGCCATCTTGACTAGTTAGCAGTTGCAATGCAAAACAAGCAGGAGTTGCCATGTAGTAAAAAGAAAATAGAGCATGGGAGAAACAATAGTTGCAATGTGGGACTGATGGCACTAGCCCATGTGGCAAGCTGAACAGCTGCATTGAAAATAAAAAATATAGCAATATGGCAATGGAAAAGAACAGGGATAACCTACTTCTTGACTGTCTTTCTCAAATCTGGCAACATGACAGGATCACCGGTGTTGGAAGTCGACGTATGAGGAGATGACCTAGTGGAAGGCGTGTCACCAGCAATAGGGGCACCCTTGTTCAATCGAGCAGAAACACGGGTTGACGTTGGTGCTTGTTTCTTCGTAACTGCTCGTCCACCAGCTGTCGCCTCGCTGCACATATAAGAAAGAGGCAAAAAAAGGTGCCAAGTGTCAGACACGAAAATCGTTGCCGCGCTTAGCAAAAACAAATGGAAAAGGGGGTCAGTCTGTTCGAAAGGAGGAGACAAAACAAAACACTAAAATAGAATTTGAACCTCCTCCTAGCAGCTAAGGGATCAGTCCTAGGTCTCTTGACAGGAGAGCCCTACCCAACATCCTCTGGATCCCTCCCCCTCTTTGAGGGCGACACCCCTTGCCTCTCGCAGCTGTCTGTTCTTTGCCTTTCTCCGGTGAGGGGACATCTGGTACACCCTTGCCCTTCTTACCACCTGCACGAACGTCGACATGTTCATCATCGTCGGTCTCATGTTGCACGTCCTCCATGTCATCATTGTCATCCTTGTCGAGAGCAACATCTCCATCTAGTTCATATTGTGTGTCAGGAAGCTCCTGCGAGCTGTTGTAGTCGTACCGACCACGGCAACCAGTTGGCCGATGTGTCCGTTCTGCAACGAATGGAGTGAACTGCCTCGCAACCGCGTCGCTATCAGATCCATTAAGGGACGTCCAACCCTCAACCAACTTCCCGAGCAAGCTAGTCATTCCGGATGCAAACTGCCCAATTAGATGCTCAACAGGTGCCCTCGCCTGTGCACGAAACAAGAAGCAGCAGTAACCAACCGTATTAAAGTCACGTGCACAAGATCAAATTAAATCAAACACAACCATAGATATGTATCCTTGATTACCTCAACAGGACAAGACGGAGCTGAGTGCACGTCCATCCACTTTCCAAAGTTTTGAGGCCCACCAAACATGCTGTAGTCTATAGCATGCTTGGCCATCAGCTGGAAAAACAACTAGCATGTAAAGTGAGAAAACAATGAACACTAACTAACAGTTCATGTATTGAAAAATAAAAATAAAAAGGAGGTAGAGGATAGAAGTTTCAAAATGGATGGCAGAGTTGCCATGTGGCGTAAAGACATGGATACCATGTGCAGACAGCCATGGCTAACAAGGTAGTCATCTCTTGTTAGCCACGGAAGGTTGCCGTATGGGGATTTTTTCATATGTTATGCAGCGTCAAAATTGAAAGAATGACGTGCAAAGAAAGAACCCAGAACTAACCTGCAGTTTCCCATATTTCGTATCAGTTATCTTGTCCGCGGCAAGCACCACCTTGACAGCATCGTAAGTCCACACATAAACATCAAACTTGTGTGGAGGTGGCGGGCCTCCTATCCTAGTAAAGTCCACAGTGGACAGATCAAGACGATCGACGTGCATGAGTTGATGTACAATAATTTAAAAAGAAAAAAATATCAGTTGCCATCATGGTATTTTGCAAAAAAAAGCTAACGTATGTTCCTTGAATCATCAAGTTGGAGGGCATGAAGAAGGAAAAGAGTTTCCATGTATTTCTGTTAGTTGCCATCTAAATGTGTTAGTTGCCATCTAGTTATGTTGGTAGTTGCCATCTAGTTATGTTGGTAGTTGCCACAATGCCACCATCATGGTTGCCATGCATGCTCAAGGAGCTAGGAGTGTTTGCAAAAGAGTAGTACAAAAATACCATTAAATGGAGTCGACAACCCTTCTGGTACATCTTGTTTGAGAATGCATCATGCAGGAAGTCCGCAATGAACTTACACCAATTCATGTTCTTCACTTCTTTTAGTTTTGACTGCACGACACAAATTTCAGGACAAGAAGTTGCTGCATCAGAAATCAAATGGGAAAACATCAAAAAACTGGTAGTGACTGGCTTACAGATGACATAGGAGTCAAAAGATTGAAGGAAAAATAAAAGTAGTAGAGATAGAGCATTAACCAGGATGGGGAAGCATTTGTTGCTTGGGCGAAGAGATGTGGTTGGCGCAAAAACAGCTGAGATCAGGTACATGAGTAGCTTCATCTTGAAAACCTCGCCATGGTTGTCATGCCCTCCAGTGAAGTTGCCAGCACGGTCGTGTTCGGCATGGATGTCAACCCAGGAAACAAACGGGCAAACAACGTTTCCTCAATCTTATTATTGACCTCATACGGGATTTTGATCTCTCCACGGGGCACACCCAACGTGCAGAACACGGATTCCTCGTCTAACAGCAGTCTTCCACGTCCCGGAATCACAAATTCCTTGGAGGCGGGCTCGTAAATCTCACCGAGCCAGTCGCATACAGGGTTCACTAAATTCTTGCACCGAACATCCATTAGAGCCTGCATCCCCATCTCAGCAGCAACTCCCTTCTGGTCGTCAGTAAATCCCTCGGTCAATATAGTCAGGCGTTCCTGTGAAGCCCTATTGCGAGTACGTTTCTTCTTCTGCAAAACAGAGAAATGATCATTTGTTGCCATGTTTCACCATCATGAAAATTTAGTCCCTATCAGACGATTGCAAACTCAACATGACATTGAAAAACATATGGGGGAAGGGGGGCTGGGGGTGGGGGTGTGGACAGTTACCTCATCGCCGTCTGTTGTCCGTCCAGTTGCGCGATTCTGCCGAGGTAACTCCATGAAATCATCATCATCGTCTTGATGATCGCCGCGAGCCATTCTGCTGTTGTAAGAACAAAGCAAAAATGTCAGGGTGAAAATGAAAGTATGAAGTAAGCAGTTGCCACCTAATAGAATGTACTTGCCACAAAGGCTCAATTGAAAGTGGCAAAAAGTACTAGGTTGCCATATATTGTGGTAACATATAATGTGGTAACTCACACTCTGTCCTCATACAAAAAATGAGTTTTCATATATTCAAAGGCGAATGTACTAGGTTGAAATTGCCATGTCAAAATGCAAGACAATTCAAAAAGCGTTGAAAACATCTACTGAACAACCTGTAATGTGGCAACTCACAAACTGACCTCATATTAAAAAATGAGTTGCCATGTAGTACGGCCAAATATATTCAGATATCACAAGTCAGTATGGCAAAAACAAAAAAGGAGTGTATTGTATAGAGAATTTTCCACATTATCCTGCCTATATCATGGCAACAGCCTTAGTGTGTTAACAGAAATACTTGCCACATGGAAATCATACTGTGCGGCAACTGACACATTTGATTCAGGAAATTAGTTGCCATCCAGTGCACATAGTTCCTGAAACTGCCATGACTACCTATTTACTACACTTTATCAGGCCTACAACATTGCAACAGCCATAGTGTGTGCACACAAATAGTTGCCGCATGGAAACCATATTTGTGGCAACTGACACAGTTGATCAGGGAATTAGTTGCCATCCAGTGCAGATAGTTACTTAAACTATCATGTCTACCTTCTTACTGCACTTTGAAATACAACTACCTAGATCTAGGGTTCATTGGCAACTATCATAACCTGAACTTCGTCAACAAAAAACTTCCTGCACTGCTCACAAAATAGCATTTCGAGACAGTACATAACTATGAACATCCACACCCCCTACGATTGTCCAACAATAAATTTGGCAACTAAACACATTGGCTTCATTAAAAATCTACAGTTCATAAGGCAATTTAACAAATGTTGAAGTTGCCATGTTAACACAAAAGAAACTAGAAACAAAAAGGGACACATACTACAATGCACAAACATATAATGTGGCAACTGACACCTTGTCCTGATATAAAAATGAGTTGCCATATCTTCACATGCAAGTGTGATAAGTTCAAATTGCCATGCTAAAAGTGCAGGACAATTCAAAAAGTGCATAAAAACATCCGCCACACAGCATGTAATCTGGCAACACACACCCTGACCTCGTATTAAAAACGAGTTGCCATGTATGTTCATATATCACAAGTCTGAAGGCAAAACGCAAATTCAGTCTACAATACAGTGAATGTACCCCATTATGCTGCCTACAGCATGGCAACAGCCATTGTGTGTTCACAAAATTAGTTGCCACATGGCAAGCATGTTTGTGGCAACTGACACGGTTGATCAGGAAATTAGTTGCCATCCAGTGTGTACAGTTCCTGGAACTACTATGGCTGCCTTTGTAATTCACTTTGAAAACACAACTACCTAGATCTAGGGTTGAATCCCAACTATCAAACCCTGAAATTAACCAACAAAAAACTTCCCACACCAATGACAACAACATTTCAAGGCAATGCATGACTAACAACTACAAAAACGCCGGCTCAAATCGAACCACAACAACCGGATGTGGTTGCGGACAGGGCGAGCCACACCGGCATCATTGCCACCGCGACGGCGACGAACCTGCGCAATGCCATCCTAAACGGCAAAAAAACGGGACTCCGCCACCGACGGGAACGCCGGAGCACCGTGATTACGCCGTAATCACTATGAATCTCGAGCGGAGAAATCCACCGCAGAGGGGAGAGGGGAAAATATAGGGAGGAATGTCAGCGCGGGGAGGAGCATTACCTTCAAGCTGCGGGCACTCCGGCGTAGACTCTCTGGTCCGGCGAGCCCCACCGACGGCCGCGAATGCCGTCGACTCTTCTGCCTCCGCCTCCTCCTCCTCCTATCGGCTTCTCCTCCAATCGAATGAACTGCTGCGGATGGGGTTGGGTGAGTGGAGAGATGGGAGGAGTAAATGGAACCACGCACGATGGGGGTGTGAAGTAGAGAGCTGTGCTAGACGGCAACCGCATTCAGGCAACGCATGCGGGCGCAACCGCAGTCCCACCGCACGCCCCCGAGTGGCAACCATTGACCGCGGAGAGGAAACCGGCGTGCGGGCGACCCCTCTTACACACCACACAATCCACTTGTCCTACGTGGCACACGAAATCAGCTAGATCGTGTCAAGATTCGTGCAGCAGCTACTGGACGGCGACAGATGCCTGTGCACGAGTTGGCTAACGCCCACACGTGTGGGCGTTATACTTTTCGTTATTTATTTTATTATCTCCATTTTCCTTTTTTCAAGGACCCACCCACTGTTTAGGGGTCAAAACCTTATTGTATTTAACATATTTTATTTATTCTTTCATCTACAATCCATCCATCCATACTCTTTGTTTGATTCTAAAATTCGTAACATTTGTAACTTTTTGAACCAATGATCCGATTTACAATCCATCTGTAGATTAGTGTTCATGGCATTTAAATCTTTAAAACAAGATCAATCTTGGTCATGTTTTGAAAATGTTTAAATACATTTTTTGAGATCCCAATGAACCATTAATGACACCAGAATGTACCAATGATGAAAGCATGCAAAAGGAAATGAAATAAAACCATAATGAAACTTACTCCCTCTATCCACACACACACACACACATATATAGGCCTAATGCATGTTTCGAGACTAATTTTGACCACATGTTAAAGCAATAATATATGACATGCAAGTTACACAAAGCATGCCGTCAAATTCGTACGTGAAAGGAGCTTCCCATGATATAATTTTCACATTATACATCTCATATATTACTAATATTATCAAGTTTCAAAAAATGCATTAGACCCTATCTTCTATAACACTAAGCTCCCTAGTTTTAAAAGCCTCACAATCAATTGTGGTTGCCAATTACAATTGGGTCACCCGATTTTGACCGAGTCAACAATTTCTGAAAGCTCTCTCATTTATTTTTTTACACTATACACTATGCTGTTGGGGATCGTAGCAGAAATTCAAAAATTTTCCTACGTGTCACCAAGATCAATCTATGGAGAGACTAGCAACGAGAGAGAGGTGTGCATCTACATACCCTTGTAGATCGCTAAGCGGAAGCGTTCAAGAGAACGGGGTTGATGGTGTCATACACGCAGCGATTCAGATCACGGTCGATTCCGATCTAAGCGCCGAACAACGGCGCCTCCGCGTTCAACACATGTGCAGCCCGGTGACGTCTCCCGCGCCTTGATCCAGCAAGGAGAGAGGGAGAGGTTGGGCAAGATTCCGTCCAGTAGCAGCATGATGGCGTGGTGATGGTGGAGGAGTGCGGGACTCCAACAGGGCTTCGCTAAGCACTACGAGAGACGAGGAGGGAGAGAGGTAGGGCTGCGCCAAGAGGGAGATCAAATCATGTGTTGGGCAGCCCCCAATACCTCAAGTATATATAGGGGAAGGGGAGGGGCTGTGCCCCCATCTAGGGTTCCCTCCCTAGGGGTGGCGGCAGCCCCAAAACCCATCTAGGGTTGCGGCCAAGGGGGGGGGAAGAGAGGGGGCGCCCTAGGGTGGGCCTTAAGGCCCATCTGGACCTAGGGTTTGCCCTCTTCCCACTCTCCACGCGCCTTGGGCCTTGTTAGGGGGCGCACCAGCCCACCTGGGGCTGGTCCCCTCCCACACTTGGCCCACGCAGCCTTCTAGGGCTGGTGGCCCCACCTGGTGGACCCCGGGACCCTTCCAGGGGTCCCGGTACGTTACCGATAGCACCCGAAACTTTTCCGGTGACCAAAACGGGACTTCCCATATATAAATCTTTACCTTCAGACCATTCCGGAACTCCTCATGACATCCAGGATCTCATCCGGGACTCCGAACAACATTCGGTAACCGCGTGCATACTTTCCCTATAACCCTAGCGTCATCGAACCTTAAGTGTGTAGACCCTACGGGCTCGGGAATCATGCAGATATGACCGAGACATCTCTCTGGTCAATAACCAACAGCGGGATCTGGATACCCATGTTGGCTCCCACATGTTCCACGGTGATCTCATCGGATGAACCACGATGTCAAGGATTCAACCAATCTCGTATACAATTCCCTTTATCTATCGGTACGATACTTGCCCGAGATTCGATCCTCGGTATCCCGATACCTTGTTCAATCTCGTTACCGGCAAGTCTCTTTACTCGTTCCGTAACACATCATCCCATGATCAACTCCTTGGTCACATTGTGCACATTATGATGATGTCCTATCGAGTGGGCCCAGAGATACCTCTCCGTTTACACGGAGTGACAAATCCCAGTCTCGATTCGTGCCAACCCAACAGACACTTTCGGAGATACCCGCAGTGCACCTTTATAGCCACCCAGTTACGTTGTGACGTTTGGTACACCCAAAGCATTCCTACGGTGTCCGGGAGCTGCACAATCTCATGGTCTAAGGAAATGATACTTGACATTAGAAAAGCTTTAGTAGACGAACTACACGATCTTGTGCTATGCTTAGGATTGGGTCTTGTCCATCACATCATTCTCCTAATGATGTGATCCCGTTATCAACGACATCCAATGTCCATGGTCAGGAAACCGTAACCATCTATTAATCAACGAGCTAGTCAACTAGAGGCTTACTAGGGACATGGTGTTGTCTATGTATCCACACATGCATCTGAGTTTACTATCAATACAATTCTAGCATGGATAATAAACGATTATCATGAACAAGGAAATATAATAATAACTAATTTATTATTGCCTCTAGGGCATTTTTCCAACAGTCTCCCACTTGCACTAGAGTCAATAATCTAGTTCACATCACTATGTGATTGTCATGAATCCAACACCCAAGGGGTTTGTTCATATCTTGCTTGTGAGAGAGGTTTAGTAGTCAATGAGTCTGAACCTTTCAGATCCATGTGTGCTTTACAAATCTCTATGTCATCTTTGTAGATCAGCTACCACGCGCTACTTGGAGCTATTCCAAATAACTGTTCTACTATACGAATCCGGTTTACTACTCAGAGTCATCCGAATTAGTGTCAAAGTTTGCATCAACGTAACCCTTTACGACGAACTCTTTTACCACCTACATAAACGAGAAAATTCCTTAGGCTACTAGTTACTAAGGATAACCTTGACCGTTGTCCCGTGATCCAATCCTAGGTCACACTTGTACCCCTTGACTGACTCATGGCTTGGCACACTTCAGGTGCGGTACACAACATAGCATACTTTAGAGCCTACGTCTAAAGCATAGGGGACGACCTCCGTCCTTTCTCTCTATTCTGCCGTGGTCAGGTCTTAAGTTTTACTCAATACTCATACCTTATAACACAACCAAGAACTCCTTCTTTGCCGATCTATTTTTGAACTCCTTCAAAATTTTGTCATGGTATGTGTTCGTTTGAAAGTACTATTAAGCGATTTTGATCTATCCTTATAGATCTTGATGCTCAATGTTCTAGTAGCCTAATCCAGGTTTTCCATTGAAAAACACTTTTCAAATAACCCTATATGCTATCCAGAAATTCTACATCATTTCTGATCAACAATATGTTAACAACATATACTCATCAAAAATTCTATAGTGCTCCCACTCACTTCTTTGGAAATACAAGTTTCTCATAAACTTTGTATAAACCCAAAATCTTTGATCATCTCATCAAAGTGTACATTCCAACTCTGAGATGCTTACTCCAGTCCTTAGAAGGGTTTGAAAGGATCGATATGGTTGACTAGAGGGGGGGGGGGGTGAATAGGCAACTAACGATTTTTAGCTTTTCTTTAGCAATTTAAACTTTGCATCAAAGTAGGTTGTCTAGATATGCAACTAGGTGAGCAACCTATATGATGCAACAAGGATAGGAACACAAGCAAGCAAGATATATGAAACAAATAAGCTTGCACAAGTAAAGGCACGAGATAACCAAGAGTGGAGACGGTGGAGACGAGGATGTGTTGCCGAAGTTCCTTCCCTTTGAGAGGAAGTACGTCTCCGTTGGAGCGGTGTGGAGGCACGATGCTCCCCAAGAAGCTACTAAGGCCACCGTAATCTCCTCACGCCCTCACACAATGCAAGATGCCGTGATTTCACTATTGGTGCCCTTGGAGGCGGTGACCGAACCTTTATAAACTAGGTTGGGGCAATCTCCACAACTCAATTGGAGGCTCCCAACGACACCACGAAGCTTCACCACAATGGACTATGGCTTCGCAGTGACCTCAACTGTCTAGGATGCTCAAACACCCAAGAGTAACAAGATCCGCAAGGGATTAGTGGGGGGAATCCAATATCTCTTGGTGGAAGTGTAGATCGGGGCCTTCTCAACCACTCTCGAGCAAATCAACAAGTTTGGTCGGCTAGGGAGTGAGATCGGGCGAAAATGGAGCTTGGAACAACAATAGAGCTTAGGGGTGGAAGAGGTAAGTCAACGAGGAAGAAGGAGACCCCTTATATAGTGTGGGAAAAGGATCCAACCGTTACCCACCAACCAGCCCGCGGCCAGCGGTAGTACCGCGCCTGGCCAGCAGTACTACCTCAAGGCCGCGCGGTACTACTGCTTGCAACCAAGCAGTACTACCGCACGGCTGTGCGGTACTATCGTACCGACCCACGGTACTGCCGCAACCCCAGCAACAGAAAAGATAAACAGATGCGCAGGAGCTGGGGGCGGTACTTCCGCACGCGCGGTACTACCGCGCCCCCCATGCGGTACTACCGCGAGGCAAGAATCCCAGCCAGGGGGAAGGGAAACTTCCGTGCCTACTTCTGCAAAGAAACGGAAGTAGCAAAAACCCGACACAGTAGTACTGCCGAGGGGCGGTACTACTGCCTGATTGCACAGCGCGGTACTATCGCTCGGTGAAAGCGGTACTACTGCAACCGACAACAGCAGCCAGGTAGGGGAGGCAAGAAGACGGAGGAAGCTCCAAGGAAAAAGGAGGGGACAAGAAGGAGACGAGTACGTGATGATTCTACCCAAACCTTTCCAACGCGGACCCCCTCTTAATAGTACGGCTTTCCTACGACTCAAATCCACCAAAAAGAAACGTAGAAAAGACGCCATCTTCATCAGTCTTTGAGGGGCACCCAATCGTCTTGTGCCTAGCAATGAAGTGTCTGGAATACTCATGGCACATGATTAGTCCGCAAATACATTGTCATCAATCACCAAAACACTTAGGATAAATATGCCCTTACAGGGTTGCTGGAGCTTTGCATACTTGCTAGCATCTTTCAGGATTGATAAAACCTTCTGGATGTATCACATACAACCTTTCCTCAAGAAAAACGTCGAGGAAACAATGTTTTGACATCCTATCTGCAAGATTTCATAAATAATGCAGTAACTGCTAACATAATTCCAACAGACTCTTAGCATCGCTACGAGTGAGAAAGTCTCATCGTAGTCAACTCCTTGAACTTGTCAGGAAACATTTTAACGACAAGTCGGGCTTTCTTAATGGTGACACTTACCATCATTGTCTGTCTTCCTTTTAAAATCCATCTGCACCTAATAGCCTTACGACCATCAAGTAGTTCTTTCAACATCTATACTTTGTTTTATACATGGATCCTCTCTCGGATTTTATGGCCTCGAGCCATTCGTCGGAATCCGGGCCCACCATCGCTTCTCCATAGCTCGTAGGTTCATTGTTGTCTAGCAACATGATTTCCAAGACATGATTACATACCACTCTGAAGTAGTAGACATCCTTGTCGACCTATGAGGTTTGGTAGTGACTTGATCCGAAGTTTCATGATCATTATCATAAGCTTCCACTTCAATTGGTGTAGGTTCCACAGGAATAACTTCCTGTGCCCTGCTACACACTAGTTGAAGTGACGGTTCAATAACCTCATCAAGTCTCCACCATCCCCCCCTCAATTCTTTCGAGAGAAACTTTTCCTCGAGAAAGGACTTGTTTCTAGAAACAATCACTTTTGCTTCCGGATCTGGAATAGGAGGTATACCCAACTATTTTTGGGTATTCTATGAAGATGCATTTATCTGCTTTGGGTTCGAGCTTATCAGCCTGAAACTTTTTCACATAAGCATCGCAGCCCCAAACTTTTAAGAAACGACAGCTTAGGTTTTTCTAAACCATAGTTCATAAGGTGTCGTCTCAATGGAATTGTGTGGTGCCCTATTTAAAGTGAATGCGGTTGTCTCTAATGCCTAACCCATAAACGATAGTGGTAATTTGATAAGATACATCATGGTATGCACCATATCCAATAGGGTGCAGTTATGATGTCCGGACACACCATCACACTATGGTGGTCCAGGCGGTATTAGTTGTGAAACAATTTCCACAATGTCTTAATTGTGTGCCAAACTCCTAACTCAGATATTCATCTCTATGATCATATCATAGACATTTTATCATCTTGTTACGACGATCTTCAACTTCACTCTAAAATTACTTAAACCTTTCAATAATTCAGACTTGTGTTTCATCAAGTAAATATACTCAGCATCTACTCAAATCATATGTGAAGTAAGAACATAACGATATCCACTGCGTGCCTCAGCACTCATTGGACTGCACACATCAAAATGTAATACTTCCAACAAGTCACTTTCTTGTTCCATCTTACTAAAAATGAGGCCTTTCAGTCATCTTGCCCATGTGGTATGATTTGCATGTCTCAAGTGATTCAAAATCAAGTGAGTCCAAACGATCCATCTGCATGGAGTTTCTTCATGCATATCTACCAATAGACATGCTTCGCATGTCTCAATCTTCAAAAAATGAGTGAGTCCAAAGATCCATCAACATGGAGCTTCTTCATGCGTTTTATACCAACATGACTCAAATGGCAGTGCCACAAGTATGTGGTACTATCATTACTATCTTATATCTTTTGGCATGAACATGTGTATCACTACGATCGAGATTCAATAAACCATTCATTTTACGTGCAAGACCATTGAAGGTATTATTCAAATAAACAGAGTAACCATTATTCTCCTTAAATGAATAACCGTGTGGCGATAAACATAATCCAATCATGTCTATGCTCAATGCAAACACCAAATAACAATTATTTCGGTTTAACACCAATCCCGATGGTAGAGGGAGCGTGCAATGTTTGATCACATCAACCTTGGTAACACTTCCAACACATATCGTCATCTCACCTTTAGCTAGTCTCCGCAGCCTTTTATTTCGAGTTACTAACGCTTAGCAACCGAACCGGTATTTATTACCCTGGTGCTACTAGGAGTACTAGTAAAGTACACAATAATATGATGTATATCCAAAATACTTCTGTAGACCTTGCCAGCCTTCTCATCTACCAAGTATCTAGGGTAGTCCTGCTTCAGTGACCATTCCCCTCATTACAGAAGCACTTAGTCTCGGGTTTGGTTCAACCTTGGGTTTCTTCACTAGAGCAGTAACTGATTTGCCGTCTCATGAAGTATCCCTTCTTTCCCTTGCCCTTCTTGAAACTAGTGATTTTACTAACCATCAACAATTGATGCTCCTACTTGATTTCTACTTTCACAGTGTCAAACATCAAGAATTTCTCAAGGATCATCATGTCTATCCCTGATATGTTATAGTTCATCACTAAGCTCCAATAGCTTGGTGGCAGTGACTATGGAGAACTATCACTATCTCATCTGGAAGATTAACTCCCACTCGATTCAAGCGATTGTAGTACTCAGACTGAAAGTGCGTTATATCGACTAGAGGGGGGGGGGGTGAATAGGCGATTTTTATGAAAGTCTTTAAAACGTGGAAGTTATGAAGACAAACGATAGAAATAAACCTATTACCCTGCAGCGGAAGGTAGACTACACTAGGCAAGCCATAGTCAAGTATTCAATGGAGTGAAAGCACAATGACTAATAGCAGCAATGTAGTAAGGATCAGGTAGGAAGATATTATGAAGCCAAACAGAACCCGCAGTCACTCAGTGAAGATAAAAGATAGTGCAATCATACAATGACTTCACAAGGAGTAACAATACGTAAAGAGAGGGGAAGGATGAAACCAGTAACTCGTTGAAGACAATGATTTGTTGGACCAGTTCCAGTTGCTGTGACAACTGTACGTCTGGTTAGGGCGGCTAGGTATTTAAACCTGAGGACACACAGTCCCGGACACCCAGTCCTGAACACGCAGCTCAGGACACCCAGTCCTCACCGTATTCCCCTTGAGCTAAGGTCACACAGACCTCGCCCAATCACTCTGGTAAGTCTTCAAGGTAGACTCCCAAACCTTCACAGACTTCGTTCACCGGCTATCCATAATGTCTCTTGGATGCTCAGAACGCGACGCCTAACCGGCTGGAGGATTCACAGTCCTCAAGTGCAATAAGTCTTCAGATCACACAGACAAGAAGACTTAAGTGATGCCTAATTCTCTTTGGCTTTGGGTGGTTAGGGCTTTATCCTCGCAAGGAATTCTCTCTCAAAGGCTTCGAGGTGGGTTGCTCTCAAACGACAAAAGCCGTACACTAACTCTGAGCAGCCAACCATTTATGGTTGTAGGGGGTGGGCTATTTATAGCCACTAGGCAACCCGACCTGATTTGTCCGAAATGACCCTGGGTCACTAAGGAACTGACACGTGTTCCAATGGTCAGATTTCAAACTCACACGACAACTTTACTTGGGCTACAAGCAAAGCTGACTTGTCCGACTCTAGACAAGATTTGCTCTCATAGTCTTCACTCGAAGACATAGGTTTTTGGTTAAGCATCACTTCAGTCATTCTGACTGGTTCTCTTGGACCCCACTTAACAGTACGGTGGTTCCTATGACTCAACAAAGAAGAAAAAGAACTACGAAAGATCTAAGTCTTCGAGCTCCATAGGCTTCATGTGAATGTCTTCTCTTGTCATAGTATTCAATGTGAATATCTTCATATACCACCTTTGACTTCAATGTCTTCATACATTTTTAGGGGTCATCTCTGGTAGGAAAACCGAATCAATGAGGGACTTCTACCTGTGTTATCCTGCAATTCTCACAAACACATTAGTCCCTCAACTAGGTTTGTCGTCAATACTCCAAAACCAACTAGGGGTGGCACTAGATGCACTTATAATCTCCCCCTTTTTGGTGATTGATGACAAACTAGTTGAAGTTTTCAACGGGGAATATAATATGTGAAATTGTAAAGGATAAGGAATTGTCTTCATAAGTTGCAAGAGCTCCCCCTAAAGATGTGCATATAAGTAATTTGCTTTTGGAATGCAAATGCACATGGCAGGTTGTGCTTGTGGAGATCCTCTTCAACTTATGATGACAATCCACTATGCATGTGAAGGTATGTGAAGATAATGACATGCATAATGGAAAATGGACGTCTGCAAAATGATCTAAGTGCAGAATTTATCGTCGCACATGCGGAATTTATCATCGCATCACAAAATGGCAAATAAGTAGCAGACGACCATCGAGTTTAAGTGTTACAACTCAAAGAACCAAATGTATCAAAACGAGAGTTGTAAACACGAAGCAAAATATGAAGCACCCGCCCATATGGACCCGCTTGAAGAGTATCAAACTCATATGCTTCTCCCCCTTTTGTTAGTAAGGACCAAAAAGGTTTGAAGACATAGAGCATCTACTCGTTCCCATGAAGAGTAGGTGAAGCAGCAGGGTCATCGATGGTGTTCGGCGGTGCAGAAGAACTTGGAGCAGTGTCGAAGCGTGTTGAAGGAGGTGGTGGTGAAGTAGCATTGTCTTCATCCTCGATCACTCTGGCATTCACAGTTGCAGCAGAGGAAGAGAACTCAGAGTCTTCAAGAGATGGAGTTCGTCGCAGCACTGCCCTTCGAGGAGGTGTGGAGTCAAACTTGAAGCGCTCAGAGAAGCCATCCTCTTGAAGATCATCTTCAGAACACATCAGCGTCAGCCCTTTCCATGTGCGTCGAGAGGTTTCATGGGCAACAAAGGCATTCTTGGTGGCAAGATTGCGAATGCGATTAACATCCACCAAGAGGCTTTGCATTTGACGCTTCAGCCAGTCATGATGCCTATCCTGTTTCTGATGAAGAGCCACAAGAAGCTCTCGGTCATTGAGAACACGAGTGCGCTTCTTGGGTCGTGGGGCAGTTGTACTGTCAGTGGCTTCAGTGAGAGAAGGATGCGGTGCACGTGTAGTGCCAGCCAAAGGATACACACGAGTGACTGCTTCAACTCCTTCAATGTTCTGAGAAAAACTTTGATGCTCTGCATTCTGAAGACTTAGAGGTTCCTTGGCAGGCTCAGGATAGATGGCTTCAATAGACATATCCACATCAGGCAGAAAGATCCTATGATTGCGAGCAGATGGCTGATATGAGATAGCGGAGTGAAGTTTGATCAGCCGCATTACCCATGGGGCGTAGAACTTCAAGCCAAACAGATCAGAGCCTGATGCAGCAAGTTGGCGAATGAAGAAGTCCTGTGCATTGAAGCATTTGCCATGAGGAATATAGAAGACCAAAGTCTTCATTGCACCTTCCAGCTTGGCATGTGGAGAGTGTCCTTTGATGGGCCAGAGAGTTCGCCTTATGATGTGATAAATAGTCCTTGGCAGATACTCAAGGTCTTCAACAAAGAACTCTTTGGGATATGCAGCAACTTGGGGCAATGGCTTCATCATACTGAGCATCTGATTCATGTTAGGTTCAGGCTTCTGAAAGATGCTCTCCACAGCTTCACTGTGAAGTTGACAACCAGATTCGTAGAGATCGCCGGGAGTGGGTAGACCAGTGAGCTCAATGATGTCAAAGACTTTGGCTTCATGATGAAAGTTTCCTGTCATCCACTCCAGGACCCAAGTCTTCGGATCTCTGTTATACCCGCGGATGTGAAGTGTGGCATAGAATTGTAGCAGCAACTCTTCATTCCAATGCTCTTGGTTAGTGACGAACGGCAGCAACCCAACCTCTTTGAAGCAATCCAGACCTTCTTCCAGACAGGGCAGACCAGCTATTGCTTCAATGTCAAGATGCTTGTGTGGGAAGATGTGACCTTGATTGTAAAGAATGCAGGAGTAATAGCTCGCTGCGGATAGCTCTAGAACCGATTAGATGATATTCTTTCCCTTGAGTAGGGGTTCCTGGAGCTATTGAAGAATGTGTTGTCTGCTCTGAAGCCATTGATATTGAAGGATCCAGGTGCTGATGCAGGACCTGGGAACCTGGGCAATCTTGGGATTGGCTTCTGTACCTGAGGCCTGTGCTCAACATGATAGTCGAACTGAGGACCGGCAGTAGGCGCAGGGACAGAAGTAGTGGGATCAGTGGCTTTGCTGACTTCTGGTGCTTGGGTTGGTGAAGGCTCCACATTAGCTTCAGCCATGACAGCGTTAGTGGCTTCAGTGGTGTTGGTGGTGGAAACCTCAAGATTTTCAACCTCCACTTGACGAGCTGGAGGGTTGGTCACAATCACGTTCTCCTCGAGAACCACTTCTTGGTGGGACAGGGGAGTAGCAGCTTGTGGGACTTCTTCTTCATCGGCTGATGCGGCCGGAATGTCTTCAGCAGCTTCAGCTTCAGACGCAAAGACTGGAGGCCTTGGTCCTTTGCGAAGTCTGCGCAACGCAGGCGACGCCTGTGTAGTTGGAGTTGGCTGGGATTCAAGGTCTTCTTCCTCTTGTGGGCGATCAGCTCATGAAGCATCCTGAGCAATTGGCGTCAGAGGACGACCAATGCTGATGAGTTCGCTGTGCTCGAGCTGAGGAAGGGCTGCATCATCTTCAACATGGTCATGGTGACCAATGTTTTCAGCAGCGATGGGATCAGCTGCTGGAAAGTCTTCAGCTTCATGAGCCTTTGTGAAAGCAGGCTCATGGATAGTCAGTTGACGTTCTTGAGGTTCATTGTTGAGGTGAACCATGGAGATGGGTTCAACAATTAAGGGCTCTGTGGGAGCAGCCCGTTCTTTCTTGGTCTTCCTCTTCTTCTTGGAGGGGGCAGTAGGAGAGGCTTCAGGATGTTTCCTCTTCCTGGCTTCAGCCTCAGCAGTCCTCGTCTTCTTCAGCTCTGAAGCGGTTGACCGGGCTTTTGGCTTCGAGCCAGTCATTCTAGTTGGGAAGATAACGGGATCTGCTTCCTGCCTTGGTGCGAGAGATTCGGCCACACTGGGCTTCTTCTTCTGCTTAGCAGCCATCCTGGGATCAATGCCCGGACGCCCAAGGGCCTTGCCCTTCTCAGCTTCGTTGTAGCCTTGCACACACTTGTCAGCCAGGCTCTTCATGCGCTCTCGAGAACCCTGAGCTTCTGCGCGTTTCTTGAGAAAGGCTTCTTTCAGCTCGTGCAGCATAATCTTGAAGTTTTTCACCTCTTGCGCGCTGAGCTTGGCTATATGCTTCTTGAACTGAGCCTTTTCATAGTCAATCTTTTGCTTCAGTTCGACGATGCGCTGAGAGAGAGCTAGCTCTGAAGCAATGGCGCCATGGAAGGCGACACTGAGGCCAATGGGTAGTTGCAGATCTTCGAAGCTGATGTTTGGCGTGTCAAACCACTCATCAATGAAGTTGTGGATGATTGTTACGTCAAAGAGAGGCAGATTATTGAAGATTTCTGCTTCTTCTTTTCTCTTGATGAGTTGCTCAAGAGCGTCATCCGCAAGATCTTCATCACTTGACAGATCAATGGCATCGTTGCGCAGAATGGCAGCAGCTGTTAGCTCTTGGCTGGTGTGTGGCAGAGGCATCTTGACCTTCTGGGGCTTGGAGATGCGTGACAAATCTTCAGACTGCACACTGTCTTCAGGAGGTGCAGTTGCCAGTGGCTTCGCCCGTGAGATTTTTGGTGCAGAGGACGGCTTTGAAGCTTTTGGCTGCTTTAGCTTCTTTGGCTTCAGCGCTGCAGGCGCTTCATCTGATTCAGCGTCATCTGCAGGCTCATTCACGGCTATCCCTTGAACCACGATGTGAGTGATGAGACCTTCAAGGTTGTAGAAGGGCCCAAGAAGATTGGGTTCAGCTTCACGAGTTCCATCGGCACGGGGAGCAGAGGGACCAGGGTTGAAATCTAGACCCAAAGTCTTCTTGTTCTGCTTCGCTGAGTTCTGGGCAAACTGGAAGTTGCGCTTAAACAGATTGTCGTCACGACACCATAGCAGGGACGATCGGTCAGCATCCGCAGGCTGTGGTCCACGGACCATGCAGGGATAGAAGCCTTGTTCAATGGCTTCATCTCTGGTCCTGGGTTGAAGATTTTTGTAGAGGATGTCTCCCCATGGTCGCTTGATGGCATTCTTTTCAGCATATTCCTTGGTCACAAATCTGTATTTGAACCACTATTCTGCCCAATAGCGTCGAATCCATTGGATTCGTGTCTTGCGCTGATTGTAATCCTCTTCAGGATCTGTCTTGTACAGCTCTGAGAGGTCATCGGGCAGATCTCTTGATGTTTCTCCTTGGCGCTTTCTGCCACCCTTCCTTGCTGATTTCTCTGAAGCCATGCACTTTAAATTGAAAGGCTTCAATACGTTCAAAGGCTTCAAAGGTTTTCGCTTGCTGGACAAACAGGAACTGGCTTCGGGAGAATTTATGTGATGCTGTAAGTATTCTGCAAATGAATGTAGACTATGAGAACCAAGGGATTCTCCCACGGACATGTACCTGTGACAACATTAAGGTGCGAGGGAAGGGGAAGAGGTCATATGCATTCTTAGAAGATTTTGAAGATAAATCAGTTTAGAAGACATTGACCTCATCGTGCGAAGACATTCACTCATAGATAAGGAGTTGGTTCCAGATTTGTACGAATCCACGGATCAGTACAAGTGAGGAATCTAACTACTTTGTGAAGCATAAGTGAATATACTAGGCATGTTATGAGATGCAGTATGAAAGAGATCCAACTTGTGTGAACAGAAACTGCTTGTTGTAGAAAGTGACGAATCTATAGGATCAAGGGGGCTGTAAAAAGGAAGTTTTATTTACCACACGAAGAACTGCTAGACGGAGTGGAAGAGGAGGCTGAGCAGTTCGGTCATCCGTGCCCTAACTTGGCGACGGAGGACACCTACGGCGACGGCGGAGAAGACGATGTCCGCGGTCGGCGTGAAGACGGCGTCGGAGAGGTTGCGGCAGCGAAGCGCTTCGTCGCCGGCGTCGTCGAGGGCTAGCGGTGGCGCTAGGGTTCGTGTGAGAGTGGAAGAAGAGATAATGACTGTTGTGAGGTGTGTATTTATAGGTACAGGGGCGGCACTGCGTTATTACACAGGTGCCCCTGGCGATTCACATCTGTAGAACACGTGGCCATCATGCAGCATATCGGGGGTTGTTCCACGTCCCATGCACGCCTGGATTGTTGGGTGGTCGTTCCCACTTCTCTCCGGGTTTCAGGTGGAGGAATGAGCATTGAAAATGGACTTAATGGTTGTCTCTGTATCTTCTGCTGACAAGGACGCAGAGAAGACATTCGACAGTTTCAATAGAATGCATATGATTTGGAGAGATATAGTTTGAGATAGAAAGCATAGAGAGGTTAGGGTCCGATCACATTCACTTAGTTCAAAAGATTCAACAGGAAGACATAGCTATAAGTGAATGCTGTAGAGGACAGAACACTAGTATATATATAATCAACATAGTGAAGATAATCATGAAGACATGTTGAAATTGAAGCCAAACCAAATGTGAAGATATAGCAAATGTAAAGCCATAAGTGAAACACTTCAAACAGAACATTTTGGTGGTGGCGTTACCCACCGTATAGGAAGTATTAGACCCAGACACGACGCACAATTATTGTGGCGCTCCGAAGTCAAATTCCACATTAATGTATTCACACTTAGAATGTATGTCTTCATTGATTGAAGATATACTTTACTTCGTGTGTTGCACACCTAAGTCATCAATATGCATAAGTGTTAGGATGTGTGCCTGATCACAGGACATTTGAGGATTCCAGGATATTTAGCTCACACCGTAACTTGCAAAATCTCTTCTCATCCAAGGGCTTGGTGAAGATATCTGCCAATTGCTCTTCAGTGTTGACGTGTATGATATCAATATCTTCCTTCACAACATGATCTCTGAGAAAGTGATGACGAATTTCAATGTGCTTTGTCTTCGAGTGCTGAACTGGGTTGTTGGCAATCTTGATGGCGCTTTCATTGTCGCAGTAGAGTGGCACTTGCTTCAGATGAATGCCATAGTCCTTGAGTGTTTGCTTCATCCACAGAAGCTGAGCGCAGCAAGATCCAGCAGCAATGTATTCCGATTCAGCAGTGGAGAGAGATACACAGTTCTGCTTCTTCGAAGACCAACATACAAGTGATCATCCCAGAAAGTGACATGTGCCTGATGTAGACTTGCGATCCACTTTGTCACCAGCATAATCAGCATCCGAGAATCCAACTAGATCAAACTCTGAGCCCTTTGGATACCATAATCCTAGAGTTGGGGTGTGAGCCAAATATCGAAGAATTCGCTTCACAACTAAGTGATGCGACTCCTTTGGTGTCGCTTGAAATCGAGCACACATGCAAACACTAAGCATAATATCTGGCCTAGATGCACATAGATAAAGCAAAGAACCAATCATGGAGCGGTATACCTTTTGGTCGAACTCTTTACCATTGTCGTCAGGACCCAGATGATGCTTGGCTGGCATTGGCGTCGTGAAGCCTTTGCAGTCTTGCATACCGAACTTCTTCAGGCAATCTTTGAGATACTTCTCTTGAGATATGAAGATGCTGTTGTGTTGCTGTCGTATTTGGAGACTGAGGAAGAACTTCAGCTCTCCCATCATGGACATCTGATATTGCTCTTGCATCATATATCCAAACTCTTCACTGTACTTCTGATTGGTGCAGCCGAAGATAATGTCGTCCACATATATTTGGCACACAAACAGTTCACCATCATATGTCTTTGTGAAGAGAGTGGGGTCTAGGGAACCAGGTATGAAGCCTTTGCTCTTCAGGAAGTATTTGAGTGTGTCATACCGGGCCCGAGGTGCTTGTTTGAGGCCATACAGTGCCTTGTGAGCTTGTATACCATGTCAGGATGTTTTGGATCTTCAAAGCCAGGCGGTTGTGCAACATACACTTCTTCTTCAATCTTGCCATTGAGAAAGGCGCTCTTCACATCCATTTGATATAGAAGTATGTTGTGATGATTTGCATAGGCCAGCAGTATGCGTATGGGTTCAAGTCTAGCCACAGGAGCAAATGTTTCATCGAAGTCAATGCCTTCCACTTGAGTATATCCTTGAGCAACGAGACGAGCTTTGTTTCTGACAACTTGACCATGCTCATCTTGCTTGTTGCGGTATATCCATTTGGTTCCTATTATGTTGTGCTTTCGAGGATCAGGATGCTTAACCAGTTCCCATACATTATTCACCTCAAACTGTTGAAGCTCTTCTTGCATAGCTTGAATCCATTCAGGTTCCATGAAGGCTTCTTCAACTTTCTTGGGTTCTGTAATTGAGACGAATGCGAAGTGCCCACAGAAATTTGCTAGCTGAGTTGCCCTTGAACGAGTGAGTGGACCGGGTGCATTGATGCTATCAATTATTCTCTCAATCTGCACTTCATTGGCAACGCGAGGATGTACAGGGCGAAGGTTTTGCTCTTGCTGATCATTGTCATTGTTAGTGGGATTGTCTTCAGGCTGAGCATTGTCTTCAGGTTGATCAGGTGCGGAGATGATAAGTTCCTCTTCAGGTTGAGCTTCAGAGGGTATGATTTCTCCGGTTCCCATAAGCTTGATTGATTCGCTGGATGGAACTTCATCTAGCACATTTGGGAGGTGCTCTCTTTGTGAACCGTTAGTCTCATCAAACCGCACATCCACTGTTTCAACCACTTTATAATTAAATAGATTGAAGACTCTGTAGGAGTGCGAATCCTTTCCATTTCCAAGCATAAAACCCTCATGTGCTTTTGGTGCAAATTTTGAAGTGTGATCTGGATCCTTGATCCAGCACCTGGCGCCAAATACTCTGAAGTAACTGACATTTGGCTTCTTGCCAGTAAGGAGCTCATAAGATGTCTTGTTCAGAAGCTTGTGAAGATAAACACGATTGATTGTATGGCATGCAGTATCAATGGCTTCAGGCCAGAATTTTCTTGGAGTCTTGTATTCATCAAGCATCGTTCGGGCCATCTCAATGAGTGTTCTGTTCTTGCGTTCGACGATGCCATTCTGCTGTGGCGTGTACGGGGCTGAGAATTCATGTGTGATGCCCAAGGTATCAAAATATGTATCAAGGCCAGTGTTCTTGAATTCAGTGCCATTGTCACTTCTGATGTGCTTTATCTTGGCGCCATAGTTGTTCATTGCTCGATTGGCGAAGTTTCTGAAGACATCCTGCACTTCAGTCTTGTAGAGGATTATGTGCACCCAAGTATATCTAGAATAATCATCAACAATAACAAAGCCATAGAGGCAAGCAGTAGTAGTAAGAGTTGAGTAATGAGTGGGACCGAAAAGATCCATGTGGAGCAGTTCGAAGGGTCGAGTGGTTGTCATGATTGTCTTCGAGGGATGTTTGGCCCTCGTCATCTTTCCTGCTTCATAGGCACCGCATAAGTGATCTTTCTTGAACTTGATGCCCTCGATGCCTATGACATGCTTCTTCTTTGCAAGGGTGTGGAGGTTCCTCATGCCAGCATGCCCTAGCCTCCGATGCCAGAGCCAGCATTCTGAAGCTTTTTCTAGAAGACATACGGCAAGCTATGGTCTTGCCGAGAAATCTACTACATACAAATCATCTTTCCGATACCCTTCAAACACTAGAGACTTGTCAGATTCCATTAGTACAAGGCAGCAACATTTTCCAAATATTACGATCATGTTCAAATCGCAAAGCATTGAGACAGACATTAAGTTGAAGCCAAGGGATTCAACAAGCATGACTTTATCCATGTGTTGATCCTTTGAGATTGCAACTCTACCTAGACCCAATACCTTACTTTTACCAGTGTCAACAAATGTGATGTGACTCTTGTCGGATGGACGTAAGGTTGAGTCCATAAGAAGGCTTCTTTTGCCAGTCATGTGGTTGGTACACCCACTATCAATAATCCATTCTGAAGACGTTGGTGTCGTACCCTACAATGCAGTTAGGGGGATAGGCTTCACGAAGAGAATTGTGAAGCAAAAACATTTGACGAACTAGTGGGTTATGAAAGCTTAGATCCAGATTAGGACTGATAGGGAGAGTAGCAAGCGATTCAGGAATGAAGTACATAGTAAGACCATTCGGGCATTTGATCTTGCGCCCTACAAGATGTTTAAGGTCCCCAGCAATAGCGTCAGACGATTTTGGTTTTCTGCTGGAGACCTTTCCCTAGAAAAGAGAGTTAAGCTTTCTTAGCCACCCACATCTTCAAGGGTGGCTTAGAAGCAATAAGTCTAAGTGCAGCGTCTGAGAACTTTGGCTTTGGAGCCCTAGCAAAAAGTCTTGCAGGCGGACAATAGTACTCATAAGAATAAGCAGAATAGTTCTTGGTCCGATGAACATGGCAGTTTGATGAACCGCGCTCATATTCATAGGCCTGAGTATGGTTTCCCTGCAAAACATTGGCGTTAGTGCGACTCAGGTGAGTCCTCTGTCTGTATGAAGCCTTTGGACCGTATGAAGCCTGTGGTCTGAGGTTTGTCTTCTTCACGTGTGGTGTCATGATGACATTCACAGGAAGATTCTCCAGACTCTTTTTCGGAACCCAGATCTTCTTCATAGGTGGTCCGTTCCTGCAATTAGTACCAATGTACCTGGCAAACACTTCACCATTCTGATTCTTAAACAGTTTATAGTTTGCATCAAAGGATTCATCAATGACAATGGGGTTTGCACAAGTGAAGCCAGATAGAGTGGATGGATCTGCTGAAGATTCCTTTGCAGCAACCCATGTGGTTTTGGGGTACTGCTCAGGTTTCCAGTAAGAGCCATCAACATTCATTTTCCTTACGAACCCAACACCCTCTTTCCTCGGGTTTCGGTTCAAGGTCTGCTTTTTGAGGACATCACATAGTGTCTGATGCCCTTTAAGACTTTTGTACATCCCTGTTTCAAGCAATGTCCTCAACCTAGCATTCTCATCAGCAATAGCAGTGGAATCCTCAGCAGAGGGGTTAGTTCCCACATCAACAGTTGAAGATATTGCAATAGTAGCAGCAGTAGAACATTCAGCAACAGTAGTAGCATTATCACGCTCAATGCATTTAAGACATGGTTGTTCAAATGCTTCCTGAGCAGAACTGATCTGTTTGGCGTGAAGTGACTCGTTTTCCTTTTGAAGATCTTCATGAGCCGCTCTCAATTTCTCAAGATCTTGCTTCCTTTGAAGATAATCATAGAAAAGTTTTTCATGAGTTGTTGAGAGCGTTTCATGACGACTTTCAAGTTCCTCATACTTAACGTGAAGATTTTTTATGTCTTCAATTAAGGACTCAGATCGAGTCATTTCAGCGCCTAACATATCATCGCTTTTGTCTAACAGTTTTTGAATATGTTCCATAACTTTCTATTGTTCAGTTGCAATTTTAGCAAGTGTTTTGTAGCTGGGTTTTGAACCACAATTAGAGTCATCTTCACTAGATGTTTGATAGTGAGTAGTGCGTGTGTTTACCTTGGCACCGCGTGCCATGAAGCAGTAGGTAGGAGCGGAGTAGTCCTTGTCATTTGCATCGGTGTCGGTGATGAAGTCATTGTCTTCAGTGTTGAAGATGGACTTGGCAACGTATGCTGTAGCCAGACTTGCAACGCCAGAATCGGACTCTTCCTCAGACTCCACCTCCGCCTCCTCAGAAGCAGACTCCTCCTCTGAATCCATTTCCTTGCCAACAAACGCACGTGCCTTGCCAGATGAGCTCTTCTTGTGTGATGAAGACTTTGAAGAAGACTTGGAATAAGACTTTGAGTATTTCTTTTTCTTCTTGTCGTCAAAGTCATATTCCTTGCTCTTCTTCTTCTTTTTGTTCTCATTGTCCCACTGCGGACACTCAGAGATGAAGTGGCTAGGTTTCTTGCACTTGTGACATATTTTCTTCTTGTAGTCATGAGCAGAAGCTTCATCATTCCTTGAGCTTGATCGGGAAGACTTTCTGAAGCCTTTCTTCTTGGTGAATTTTTGGAACTTCTTCACAAGCATAGCAAGTTCCCTTCCAATGTCTTCAGGATCATCAGAACTGCTGTCAGATTCTTCTTCAGATGAGGAGACAACATTTGCCTTCAAGGCACGAGTTCGCCCATAGTTTGGACCGTAGATATCTCTCTTCTCAGAAAGCTGAAACTCATGTGTGTTGAGCCTCTCAAGTATGTCAGACGGATCGAGTGTCTTGAAATCAGGACATTCTTGAATCATCAGGGCTAGGGTGTCAAACGAACTATCAAGTGATCTCAGTAGTGTCTTGACGACTTCATGCTTGGTGATCTCGGTAGCGCCAAGAGCTTGGATCTCATTCGTGATGTCAGTAAGTCGATCAAACGTGAGCTGGACATTCTCATTGTCATTTCTCTTGAAGCGGTTGAAGAGGTTGCGAAGAACACTGATTCTCTGATCTCTCTGGGTTGAGACGCCTTCGTTGACCTTGGAGAGCCAGTCCCAGACCAGCTTAGATGTTTCCAAAGCACTCACGCGGCCATACTGTCCTTTGGTCAGATGACCACAGATGATATTCTTGGCAGTAGAGTCCAGTTGAACGAACTTCTTGACGTCAGCAGCAGTGACACCTTCTCCAGCCTTGGGAACGCCGTTCTTGACGACATACCATAGGTCGACGTCAATGGCTTCAAGATGCATGCGCATCTTATTCTTCCAGTAGGGATATTCAGTTCCATCGAAGACGGGGCACGTAGCGGAGACTTTGATTATCCCTGCAGTCGACATAGCTAAAACTCCAGGTGGTTAAACCGAATCACACAGAACAAGGTAGTACCTTGCTCTGATACCAATTGAAAGTGCGTTATATCGACTAGAGGGGGGGTGAATAGGCGATTTTTATGAAAGTCTTCAAAACATGGAAGTTATGAAGACAAACGATAGAAATAAACCTATTACCCTGCAGCGGAAGGTAGACTACACTAGGCAAGCCATAGTCAAGTATTCAATGGAGTGAAAGCACAATGACTAATAGCAGCAATGTAGTAAGGATCAGGTAGGAAGATATTATGAAGCCAAACAGAACCCGCAGTCACTCAGTGAAGATAAAAGATAGTGCAATCATACAATGACTTCACAAGGAGTAACAATACGTAAAGAGAGGGGAAGGATGAAACCAGTGACTCGTTGAAGACAATGATTTGTTGGACCAGTTCCAGTTGCTGTGACAACTGTACGTCTGGTTAGGGCGGCTAGGTATTTAAACCTGAGGACACACAGTCCCGGACACCCAGTCCTGAACACGCAGCTCAGGACACCCAGTCCTCACCGTATTCCCCTTGAGCTAAGGTCACACAGACCTCGCCCAATCACTCTGGTAAGTCTTCAAGGTAGACTCCCAAACCTTCACAGACTTCGTTCACCGGCTATCCATAATGTCTCTTGGATGCTCAGAACGCGACGCCTAACCGGCTGGAGGATTCACAGTCCTCAAGTGCAATAAGTCTTCAGATCACACAGACAAGAAGACTTAAGTGATGCCTAATTCTCTTTGGCTTTGGGTGGTTAGGGCTTTATCCTCGCAAGGAATTCTCTCTCAAAGGCTTCGAGGTGGGTTGCTCTCAAACGACAAAAGTCGTACACTAACTCTGAGCAGCCAACCATTTATGGTTGTAGGGGGTGGGCTATTTATAGCCACTAGGCAACCCGACCTGATTTGTCCGAAATGACCCTGGGTCACTAAGGAACTGACACGTGTTCCAACGGTCAGATTTCAAACTCACACAGGAACTTTACTTGGGCTACAAGCAAAGCTGACTTGTCCGACTCTGGACAAGATTTGCTCTCATAGTCTTCACTCGAAGACATAGGTTTTTGGTTAAGCATCACTTCAGTCATTCTGACTGGTTCTCTTGGACCCCACTTAACAGTACGGTGGTTCCTATGACTCAACAAAGAAGAAAAAGAACTACGAAAGATCTAAGTCTTCGAGCTCCATAGGCTTCATGTGAATGTCTTCTCTTGTCATAGTCTTCAATGTGAATATCTTCATATACCACCTTTGACTTCAATGTCTTCATACATTTTTAGGGGTCATCTCTGGTAGGAAAACCGAATCAATGAGGGAATTCTACCTGTGTTATCCTGCAATTCTCACAAACACATTAGTCCCTCAACTAGGTTTGTCGTCAATACTCCAAAACCAACTAGGGGTGGCACTAGATGCACTTACACAGACAATCTGAGCACATGCTCAACGATTGAGCTTTACTCCCTTAGTTTGTAGGCTTAAGAAACTTGTCAGAGGTCTCATACCTCTTGACGTGGGCATTAGTCTGAACTCCCAATTTTAGTCTTTGGAACATCTCATATGTTCTGCGACGTTTCAAAACGTCTTTGGTGCCACAATTCTAAACCGTTAGTATTACGCACTGAACTATCACGTAGTCATCAGAACGTGTATGTCAGATGTTTCCCAACATCTACAGACGATGCTCGAGGTTCAACGCACTGAGCGGTGCATTAAGGACATAGCCCTTCTGTGCAGCAATGAGGACAATCCTCAGTTCACGGACCCAGCCCGCATAATTGCTACTGTCAACTCTCAACTAAATTTTCTCTAGGAACATATCTAAAATAGTAGAACCAAAGCATGAGCTACGACATAATTTGCAAAGACCTTTTAACAATGTTCATGATAATTAAGTTCATCTAATCAAATTATTCAATGAACTCCCACTTAGATAGACATCCCTCTAGTCATCTAAGTGATACATGATCCGAGTCAACTAGGCCGTGTCCGATCATCACGTGAGACGGACTAGTCATCATCGGTGAACATCTTCATGTTGATCGTATCCACTATACGACTCATGTTCGACCTTTCGGTCTTCCGTGTTCCGAGGCCATGTCTGTACATGCTAGGCTTGTCAAGTTAACCTAAGTGTATTGCATGTGTAAATCTGGCTTACACCCGTTGTATGCGAATGTTAGAACCTATCACACTCGATCATCACGTGGTGCTTCGGAACAACGGACCTTAGCAACGGTGCACAGTTAGGGGGAACACAATCCTTGATATTTTAATGATTGATCATCTTATTTATGCTACCGTTGTTCTAAGCAAATAAGATGTAAAAACATGACAAACATCACATGCAAATCATAAAGTGACATGATATGGCCAATATCATCTTGCGCCTTTGATCTCCATCTTCGACGCGCGGCATGATCACCTTCGTCACCGGCATGACACCATGATCTCCATCATCGTGTCTTCATGAAGTTGCCTCGTCAACTATTACTTCTACTACTATGGCTAACGATTAGCAATAAAGTAAAGTAATTGCATGACGTTTATGTTGACACGCAGGTCATAAATAAATTAAGACAACTCCTATGGCTCCTGCTGGTTGTCATACTCATCGACATGCAAGTCGTGATTCCTATTACAAGAACATGATCAATCTCATACATCACATATATCATTCATCACATCCTTTTGGCCATATCACATCACAAAGCAAACCCTGCAAAAACAAGTTAGACATCCTCTAATTGTTGTTGCATGTTTTACGTGGCTGCTATGGGTTTCTAGCAAGAACGTTTCTTACCTACGCAAAACCACAACGTGATATGCCAATTTCTATTTACCCTTCATAAGGACCCTTTTCATCGAATCCGATCCGACTAAAGTGGGAGAGACAGACACCCGCTAGCCACCGTATGCAACTAATGCATGTCAGTTGGTGGAACCAGTCTCACGTAAGAGTACGTGTAAGGTCGGTCCGGGCCGTTTCATCCCACGATGCCGCCGAATCAAGATAAGACTAGTAACGGCAAGTAAATTGACAAAATCGATGCCCACAACAACTTGTGTTCTACTCGTGCATAGAAACTACGCATAGACCTAGCTCATGATGCCACTGTTGGGGATCATAGCAGAAATTCAAAAAATTTCCTACGTGTCACCAAGATCAATCTATGGAGAGACTAGCAACGAGAGAGAGGTGTGCATCTACATACCCTTGCAGATCGCTAAGCGGAAGCGTCCAAGAGAACGGGGTTGATGGTGTCGTACACGCAACGATTCAGATCGCGGTCGATTCCGATCTAAGCGCCGAACAACGGCGCCTCCGCGTTCAACACACGTGCAGCCCGGTGACGTCTCCCGCGCCTTGATCCAGCAAGGAGAGAGAGGGAGAGGTTGGGGAAGACTCCGTCCAGCAGCAGCACGACGACATGGTGATGGTGGAGGAGCGCGGGACTCCAGCAGGGCTTCGCTAAGCACTACGAGAGACGAGAAGGGAGAGAGGTAGGGCTGCGCCAAGAGGGAGATCAAATCATGTGTTGGGCAGCCCCCAATACCTCAAGTATATATAGGGGAAGGGGAGGGGCTGCGCCCCCATCTAGGGTTCCCTCCCTAGGGGTGGCGGCAGCCCCAAAACCCATCTAGGGTTGCGGCCACGGGGGAGGGGGGGAGAGGGGGCGCCCTAGGGTGGGCCTTAAGGCCCATCTGGACCTAGGGTTTGCCCTCTTCCCACTCTCCACGCGCCTTGGGCCTTGTTAGGGGGCGCACCAGCCCACCTGGGGCTGGTCCCCTCCCACACTTGGCCCACGCAGCCTTCTGGGGCTGGTGGCCCCACTCGGTGGACCCCCGAGACCCTCCCGGTGGTCCCGGTACGTTACCGATAGCACCCGAAACTTTTCCGGTGACCAAAACAGGACTTCCCATATATAAATCTTTACCTCCGGACCATTCCGGAACTCCTTGTGATGTCCGGGATCTCATCCGGGACTCCAAACAACATTCGGTAACCGCGTACATACTTTCCCTATAACCATAGCGTCATCGAACCTTAAGTGTGTAGACCCTACGGGCTCGGGAATCATGCAGATATGACCGAGACATCTCTCTGGTCAATAACCAACAGCGGGATCTGGATACCCATGTTGGCTCCCACATGTTCCACGATGATCTCATCAGATGAACCATGATGTCAAGGATTCAACCAATCCCGTATACAATTCCCTTTGTCTATCGGTACGATACTTGCCCGAGATTCGATCGTCGGTATCCCGATACCTTGTTCAATCTCGTTACCGGCAAGTCTCTTTAATCGTTCCGTAACACATCATCCCGTGATCAACTCCTTGGTCACATTGTGCACATTATGATGATGTCCTACCGAGTGGGCCCAGAGATACCTCTCCATTTACACGGAGTGACAAATCCCAGTCTCGATTCGTGCCAACCCAACAGACACTTTCGGAGATACCCGCAGTGCACCTTTATAGCCACCCAGTTACGTTGTGACGTTTGGTACACCCAAAGCATTCCTACGGTGTCCGGGAGCTGCACAATCTCATGGTCTAAGGAAATGATACTTGACATTAGAAAAGTTTTAGCATACGAACTACACGATCTTGTGCTGTGCTTAGGATTGGGTCTTGTCCATCACATCATTCTCCTAATGATGTGATCCCGTTATCAATGACATCCAATGTCCATGGTCAGGAAACCGTAACCATCTATTAATCAACGAGCTAGTCAACTAGAGGCTTACTAGGGACATGGTGTTGTCTATGTATCCACACATGTATCTGAGTTTCCTATCAATACAATTCTAGCATGGATAATAAACGATTATCATGAACAAGGAAATATAATAATAACTAATTTATTATTGCCTCTAGGGCATTTTTCCAACAATGCTTCCTAATTTTAAGGTCTCTCTATTAACTAAGTTTTTTAATTTAGAACCGGGTCACCGGTTTGACCGGCTCCACAAGTTCTCAAGGATCTCTTCCATTTAATTATTTTAATTAACTATGTTCTCTAATTTTGAAGTTCTCTCATTCGTTTGAGGTATTCAATTTTGGATTTGGTGTATGATTTTCATCGAGCCAACGTTTTTCAAATCAATCAGCAGCAGCCGGCCTATAAAAACATATCAACCCCGTGCACCCTTTCACCATCTAAAAAAAAGAGACACCACGTGATACTATATATAGTACCAATATAGTACATGCAGGTACCTACACGGAAATTTCCCCATATAAATATGGGTTGATTACCGGATAGCATATAATCACGCCATGAAAGGCCAACCAAATAACTGTATTATAAATAAACATAAAACATATTGCATCATCTCCTCCATCCACCAAACTAAATATTCCATCAGTTCCAATATATAAGGGGTATTAGTTTTTTGGAATTTCAAAATTTTTAACTTTGACCAAGTTCAGAGTCAAAAATATCGACAACCATGATGTTAAACCAAAAAAAATATGGAAATTCTGACACCGATTTGATATTATAGGTTTCCATGTATTTCTCTACAAATTTTATCAAACTTAAAGAAGTTTGAATTTTCAAAAAGTCATACACCTTATATTTTAAAATAGAGTGAATATTTTTCTAAGAATCCTAATAATAACAACAGCGCGGCAAAGCGCGCCCAACCCTTCTAGTATATATTAAACTTTAATGAAATGCGATATGAAACAATAATGACCATGCAAAAGAGATTGTAATGAAACAATAATGAAGACATGTAAAATTGCGATGACACACATATGAAATGATATTGAAAATATGTTACCATGCAGCTTAATGTGATCATGGCACACAGGTAATAAAATGGGAGTCTGATGTCATGGGGATTCGGGATCTCCTGCTTGAAGAAGCAAGGAAAAACATGTTTATAGCCAAGCTCAAACCATGAAAGATAATTTAACGAAATGGTATGACAGCTCAAACATCAAAATGAAATCTGAATGTTATAAGTAACACATGGTAAATTAGTAGAACAAAAAATCAAATGAAATAAGTCAAAAGTAATAATTTAGTTTCATTATAGTTTCAAAACTCAAATTTTAAATTTACGTGTCCAAGATTAAACTTATTTGAAGATTTAAATACCATGAACACTAATATCCAAATGGATACATATAAGATATTTGGTTCAACAGTTATAAATGGTACAAACTTGAAAATCAAACTAAAAAGCATGGGCGAATGGGTAGTGAAATTACTTTCTCACTGCGACATGTGGAATTTTTTTTTGCAGGGCGACATGTGGATATTTATACACTATATATATAGAACAGCAGACTCCCGTATACAGTATTGGTAAACATAATACCGTATTGGTCAAGGTCAACATGTGAATACTTATACGTATGCGAATCTCCAACTAATCCGGATAAACGCAGAGCTTGGTGTGGTATGACTATGACCAAATGCGGGTCAATAAGTTTATTAATTTCCTTCTGCCAGATGCTAACTGCCAAGTGTGAACCGTGGGAGAAGCTGCTGCCCGGTGGCCCACGACGTCTTCGCCCGGCTGAGCATCCGGCGGTACCCAGCCGCCCGGCACTTGCCGCGGCCACCCAGCAGCAAGCCGCATATCGGCGACGCCGCCTCCCGGATCTCCTCGCCGCCGGCACTGTCGTCGTCGTCGTGGTGGTGGTGTCCGTGGTCCATCTGCCACAGGACGCCGAGGAACGTGCCGACGTCGCACGGCAGCGCGAGCGGGCCCTGCGACGCGTACCCGTACTCGCGCTCGGCGTCGTCGAGGAGCCGCCGGAACAGCGGGTGGTTGGCGCAGTCGGTGCGCACCATGAACCGCTCCCGCTCCGCCCCGACGTACACCGAGAAGCGCCCGGCGGCCACCGCCGACGCTGCGCCGCCGCTTCGCCCGGTCCCGGACTTGCACCGCTCCACGGTCCTCAGTACGAGGCTCCTCCTCGTCCCCTTGGGTGCTGGCATGTTGGTCACCGTGCGCAGAGCGGTCAGCCTGTACCCCGCAGCTGAATGACGATCGAGCGCACCCCGGTTTGCAAGAGGCTCGCCAGTCGCCACTAGCATTTATAGGTAGCTACCGAGGGTAGTGACATGTGTAAGGATAGATGCTATGGCATACTTGTTCCCAAAAAACAAAAAATGCTACGACATACGTATTTTATTGATGGTCAAATTTTTTATTAACATCATCATTCATCGACCCGAGACAATTGCACTAGAGTTTATGGTCCTTTTAGTTAGCACTTTGCGGGCTTCTAATAACATATGAATACGAAGAAAAAAAGATTTTTTTGAAAAGAAGAATTACCCCTGCCTCTGCATCAAGTGATGCACACAACCATTTTATTAAAAAAAGTAGTAGCAGAAGAAAAATAATGTTAGCCGTAGTTCCTGCTCCTATTATTAGGTGGGGAATGTACATTTTCGCCATTAAGCTAAGAACATGGGTGAAGCTAAAGAAACATCCATTGTTGAGGAAATCGTTAACTGGTAGCTGCTCGGTCGGCTGGTGAGTAGGGAATTAATAGGCTAACCGGCAAGTTAATCGGTCATTTAATCAATTAATCGGATGATTTATCGGGTAATCGACTACTCGAGAACCGTATGAGTAGGGATTAATCGGCAAGTTAACTAGTTAATCGGATGAATTCTTGAAAAGGGGAAACATCCATTAGGTTTAGCTCCGTTGGTTGTCGATGTATTCTTCCCTAACAGTCGATGTTAAAAACTAATACATTGAGCATTTGATGAGTTTTTTTGGGTCCGGCTGAACCCAAAACTCTGTACCATCTTCGCCCTTGGCTAAGAGGTTTTTAGGCTAGCAAATATTACGCTAGGTGTGTTCTATCATGTGTTTATATATGTTAAATTTATTTTGTTTGTTTCAGCTACGGTCGGTCTTTACCCCAAAGAAAATACAACATTTCTTCCCGTGTGGAATACAGGAAAAACACTTTAACCTTGCATTAGAAAACTTGCTCAAGTGTGTAGTACATGTGTACCAATTTGTCACCGCTGCATGCTTAATGCCACTCGTCCTCCAGAGTTTCCTAATTAAACCAAACTGATGTATCAAGATTGGTTGCTAGACACGCGGTGGAACATATATATCGTGAGTCATCAAGAGTCCTTTGTAATTTGGCTGCGCTTGGTCACACGGCAAATCGGTATAAGGGTCGTTGTCTGACGTATCATAAGTGTGAAAAGTGTTAATCATTGTTATCTGAGACCATAATAATTGTATAAACTTGTTCTCAGATAGTTCAAACAGAAGTACGTATGATTACTGGACCTGTTTAATTTAATGTGTCCCATTCGACAAATTTTAGTTAATCTAGCGCATCTTGCTGATGCATGTATGGAAGACTCGGACGCATTGGAGTATTATCTTACCTCACCCCTTTAAGAATGTCAAGACATATTTTAGTGGCCAAGGACAAGGAGGTCATAAGAGTGAGATAATAGTTGAGAGAAATGATCATGCCATCTTCTTGCCTCACTATCTTCAGCACAAGAAAGATGTAAGTTACTCAAGTTGTTTACTCACAAATGTACAAAGACAGATGGAAGATAATTAACAAAATTAAACTAACTGCCCTAGAAAAGCTCCACCCCTTGGGACAGGATCACGGGAACGCCACCTCCCAGCGAATGGGAGAAACACAAGCAAGCTTACATCACATGATTTGGACTATGATTGAATTACAGAAATATATGGTTGATTGGAATAGGACGGGTACCATGATGAGGGATATTCGTATCTTCCTAACCCAACATTTTAATCAGGACTTGGTTAACACTAACTGAATGATCATAAGTATACGTGAAGATCCTCTATAATCTATTTTTATGAACACTGATAGGAGAGGAACACAGTGACAGCACTGTACTTAATCAGTTTGAAAAGATGGGTGATTCATCCCTGAGAACTCTAGTTTACTCTGACCTCAATTGGTTTCCTTACTTAATCATGTCAAAGTTTCACTACATCAATCCTTAGTTGCATCTCCGCCAGATGCAACCTACACTAGGACACTAGGTCATCTAAAACAATGATATGTTGTCATTGGTCAGCTCTTGCCACATCACATCACCTAACTCTTGCATAGAGGGTTAATATTTAGGAGAGAGGTGGTTCATTATTGGTAAAACTTTATGTCGTAGTCTGCAAACCCAAAAACAAACAGAGAGATAAAGAACAAATGAGAGAAAAAAAAATAGACTAGTGTCAGATTCAACTTATTGAAATAGATGTATGTAATAGTGTTGGTTGATGGTGTGGTTGACAATACAAACACTTACATACTACAAATCTTACATTCTTAAGAAGTTGCTCCCCACTACAAAGCATTCTCTCAACATGCACATAGTCCACATCAGCATGCACGCCATGTCATCAGTTCCGTTACTAGCTAGTCTTCCGTTTGGGCCACAGGCAACACTCTTCTTCTGTTTGGGCTGAAGCACAATGATCCCATCCATTTTATTTTTCTGACATCTCTGTTCTAGGCAGGTGTCCGGTCTCCTCCTCATATTCTCCGTAACAGCGCCTCCACTTCTCCACGACAATTACTCCCCACTTATATTGATTCCTCTCTCCCTTTTCATCTTCTCCATCAAATCCCATTGGAACGGATGGGTTTCCTTCGCTGCCTCATCACACATGAATAACTGATGCGGTGTATCTCCTCTTTTAAGTAGATCTCTAGAACAATAACCTCCTCGGCCTAGACCCTCCCAACTATAGAGTTCCATTGCCGCAAGCTCAGATTCTCGAGGAGCGCAGCCAATTCAGTTGTTGACCTTCTCCAGCGGCCTCGGACGCTCTGGCGCGACCACCCCGCCGCGGCCCGCAATCTGGATAAAGAGCACGGGTTCCAGCGGCAGGAGCTCGGGAAGGAGAAGCTCCCTAGGACGGTGGTGTTGCACGGGCGCCGCATGTTCCTCTGCTATGAGGTCCTGAGGAGTGGCCATCCCACATATACTCCACCAAGTCCGAAAGCCTTCCCCACCTCCTCGCTACTGCCATCAACGCCCGCAAGCCCAACTGGAAGAAAAGGGTGAACATCTCTTCTCCTCCTTCCTCTCCCTCAATTTGTTTTTTGATTGGCTTGATTTTGTGTTGTCAATTAGGATTCACACACTTCTCCCATGGTAGTCTTATTTGTTTATTTAGACAACAGGCACCAAGTTCCCAGGTTTTACTTAGGTATATACAGTGTAGGATAAAGCCATCAGTGCATACAGAAAGTTCCAGCAACGAAAGCACTTGGGCAGAAAAAGTTCAGCATGACAGGCATTACAAAGAAGCTGCATCAGCAAAGATAAACATGAAAGCATAGCCAGCGAACAAAAGGCTTCCAACGCCACACAACTCAGGAAGATGCTACATCCCTATAGTCCTATCCATGTCTTGGCCGAGCTCAAGTTATATAATTGTTTGTTAGAGGTTTAAACTTGACATGATCAGGTTACTGTACGTCGTATTACATCTACATATATAGCATTATTTACTTAGTTTGATATGGCTGTAAATCTTTCCATGTAAACAAAAGAGGGAAAATTAAACTGGTAACTACGGAGATATGCCTTAGTACCTTTGTATTCCGATCAATAAAATTTGTTTAGTCATCTAATAAGTTACTAAGTTGCTGTTTTGAATTGGTTGCAAAACTGAACATATTGTGTATGCTGGATTGGAATTATATACATGCCATTTTTTGTAGTTTGCTCTTGCAATCAGTAGTAGCAAGAGGATAGAAGCTTCCTAGGTGTGCAACCTATTTCACAATCCCCTCTCTGTACAAGGTTCTCCCAGATTTCTCCATTCCCAATCTTCATATACCATATATTTGTTTGGATTATTGATTCAAATTGTTATCTTCCTTGATATGTCCATATTACTTAGAAATTCGTCAACAAATCCTGCAGCAACGCGCGGGGCATCCTCTAGTTATTGAAGATGCTCGGGTTCATGCGTACACGGAATTCAAAGTGGCTCCCTAAGCATTACCTATGTTGGTCAAAGACGTTCACATCACCAGCATCACGCATGAACCACGCTTTCACACATCCCACACAAACGGCTGGAGATTTGTAGCACGCGGGGGCGGGATTAAGTCTATGAGATTTTCTCACTCGTAGCGATGGTTAAGTCTATCCGAATCATGTTAGCAATTGCCACATTTTATGAAATCTGGCAAATGGATGTCAAAATTGTATTCCTTAATAGATTTCTTAAAAAAGAGTTGTATATGATGCAACAAGAAGGTTTTATCAATCCTAAAAGTGCTAACAAAATGCGCAAGCTCCAGCGATCCATCTATGGACTGGTGCAATCATCTCGGAGTTGGAATATACGCTTTGATGAGTTGATCAAAGCATATAATTTTATACAGACTTGCGGTGAAATCTGTATTTACAAGAAAGTGAGTGGGAGCACTACAACCTTTCTGATAAGTATATGTGAATGACATATTGTTGATCGGAAATGATGTAGAATTTTTTGAAAAGGATAAAGGAGTGTTTGAAAGGAGTTTTTCAAAGAAAGACCTCGGTGAAGCTGCTTACATATTGAGCATCAAGATCTATAGAGATAGATCAAGACGCTTGATAAGTTTTTTCAATGAGTACATACCTTGACAAGATTTTGAAGTAGTTCAAAATGGAACAGTCAAAGAAGGAGTTCTTGCCTGTGTTGCAAGGTGTGAAGTTGAGTGAAGGTTCAAAACCCGACCACGATAGAAAATAGAAAGAGAATGAAAAGCCATTCCCTATGCCTCAGTCATAGGTTCTATAAAGTATGCTATGTTGTGTACCAGACCTATTGTGTATCTCACCATGAGTTTGGCAAGACGGTACAATAGTAATCCAGGAGTGGATCAATGGACAACGGTCAAAATTATCTTTGGTGGAATAAGGATATGTTTCTCGGTTATGGAGATGACAAAAGTTCGTCGTAAAGGGTTACGTCGATGCAAAGCTTTGACACTAATCCGGATCACTCTAAGTCTCAATCTGGATACATATTAAAAGTGGGAGCAATTAGCTAGAGTAGCTTCGTGCAGAGCATTGTAGACATAGAAATTTGCAAAATACATAGAGATCTAAATGTGGCAGACCTGTTGACTAAACTTCTCTCACAAGCAAAACATGCCCTTAGTACTCTTTGGGTGTTAATCACATGGCGATGTGAACTAGATTATTAACTCTAGTAAACCCTTTAGGTATTGATCACATGGCGATGTGAACTATAGAGTGTTAAATCACATGATGATGTGAACTATTGGTGTTAAATCACATGGCGATGTGCACTATATTATTGACTCTAGTGCAAGTGGGAGACTGAAGGAAGTATGCCCTAGAGGCAATAATAAAGTTGTTATTTATATTTCCTTATATCATGATAAATGTTTATTATTCATGCTAGAATTGTATTAACCGGAAACTTGGTACATGTGTGAATACATAGACAAACAGAGTGTCCCTAGTATATGCCTCTACTTGACTAGCTCGTTAATCAAAGATGGTTAAGTTTCCTAACCATAGACATGTGTAAGTGCATCTAGTGCCCCTTAGTGATTTTGGTGTATTGAAGACTTATAGGTTAAGGGACTGATGCGTTTTTGAGTGTACACAGGTCTATAAGTCTATGAGGAGTTTGATATTTACAAAGAAAGTCGACCCCTAAAAATGAAGTTCTTCGACTGAAGACTTTGGATTTCTGAAGACTTTCTGAAGACTTTTGTCGGATGTGGGGTTCCGGAAAACCCTTAAGGTTCGAACATTGGGGTGCGCGTGAAGTCTTTCCCTCCTATCGATCTACGCCCAGCTCACTAAGATCTCGCGGACGAACTCAACGAACTCGCAACACAGAAAGACACAAGATTTATATTGTTCGGGCCACCGTTGTGGTGTAACACCCTACTCCAGTGTGGTGGTGGTGGATTGCCTCTTGGGCTGATGATGAACAATACAAGGGGAAGAACAGCCTCCTGAGGTTGAGGTGTTCTTGTGCGTGGCTAACTTGTGCGGGTGAGAGAGTGATCTAAGATGCCGTCCTCTCCCCTTCTCTTTTTTCCTTCTATGGTGGTGGATAGCCCTACTTATAGAGGCCCTAGTCCTCTTCCCAAATATTGAGCGGGAAGGGAGCCAACAACGGTGGGCTAATTTGAAGGGGGACATCTAGTACAAGCCACCCTGACAAAAGGTGGTCTGCGCCTACGAAAGGCTCTGATGGTGACGCCGTCTTGGGCTCCACGATGACCTCCGTCTTGTCGTCCTTCCGGTCTTGGTCTTGTTGCACCAAAATGGCAAACTTTGCCTGATGCCTCGGTACTCCTCTCCTGCGCTAGTTTCCTTAGCACCAAAGAGGAAATAAGGACGCTGCGCGCGCTGGCGCCCGCCTGGTGTCGATCGTCATGGCTCACGTCACGAGAGCCTCGTGAGGTTCGCGTCGCCTTGATATCTCCGCTCCTCATGAGCCTGCCTGACTAGGCCGCCCAGGAGGAGGTCTCGTGCCGTCCGCCTCGCGAGGCTTGGCCCCTCGCGAGGGTCTTGGGTGCCTTGTTGGTGAAGATGGGCCGTACGGCCTGCTGGTTCAGCCACGCAGCAGGCCGCAGACAGGCAAGTCTGGGGACCCCCGTTCCCAGGACGTCGACAGTAGCCCCCAGGCCCAAGGTGCGCTCGGGCTTGGCTTCGCGGCGAAGCCAAGGGCCAAGTACGGAGCGCCGCGGGCCCCAAAAGCCTGTGGCCTCGATTGACGCATGGCGGGTGATTGGACGTGGGCGTCTCCGCTTCCCCACGCTGCCCTTGAATTCACCAGGCTATGCGGCCCGCCTCCTCACAGTTATTCTTCCTTTGCCACGCCTGGCTCTTCCAATCTCCCTGCTTCCTCGACGCCCTGCTCCGCCTTCTCAATCCGACCTATGTTCCGCCCGCTTCACCGCCATGGCGCCGAAACAAGCCGAAAAGGGGAAGAAACCTCTGTCCTTGCCAAACGCACCTCCGTCCTTCGAGCCGGCGCTCGGCCGGCCTCGGGTGCTCAACGACGAGGCCATGGACAAGGTGTGCCCCATGCTTGCCTCCAGTTTCAACTAATGGGGAGAGACGCCGGCTTGGCCCGCGTCTCGCACCAGCATGGCTCGAGCAGTTACTGAGGTTCCGATCTTCATTGATGCCCTCTGGGCTGGCCTGATTCCTCCCTTCTCCGCCTTCTTCAATGCGGTGCTCGAGCACTATCAGATCCACATGCTCCATCTCGATCCTCAGGCTGTGACCCTTCTCGCCGTCTTTGCCTTCGTGTGCGAGGCCATGGTGGGCATCGCCCCCTCCGTGGCACTCCTCCTCCACTTCTTCTTGTTGCATCTCACTGGTCCCCGGCAGAGCTCAGGGTGCGTGGGCTTCCAGGCCGTGGCTGCGACGGCAGGCACGGGGATTGACTTCAAGCTCCCTTCATCCACGAGCGAATTTCGTACGCGATGGGTGTTTGTTGACGCCGGCGTGCTCAACCCTCTGCTCCGAGCCCCGGTGGGGTCTGCTATTCCAAACTCCGGCTGGGGTCATTAGAAGTTCACGAGCCCCTGCCTTGCCCCTGTCTGGGCCAGGCTGAGGTGGTTGAAGGACCTTGGCGTGACTGCGTCCATGGTGGTGAGGGAGTTCGTCAGGCATCGAGTTGCTCCACTTCAGCGCCACTCTCGCCCGATGTGGGACTTGCTCAGCAGACATGACAACATGAGGTTTCAGGAGGACGGGCTTCCTCTCGCTGCTCGGCAAATAGTGCTCACGGTCCTATCAGGTGTCCCTCTGCCGGATGAGATGCCCAGGAACAACTGCATGTTGTACCGCTGTGAGAACAAGGTCACATTTGCCGTGAACATGCCTTCCTTTGATGAGTGGGGGCCGCGCCCAATCGGCTTGGTGGGGCCCCGCGAGAACCCCGTCATCGTGGTCCCCTTCTTCGCCGCCGGTGCCGGGCTCGCCCCAGGTGACGGTGCGGGGGAGCGAGCCACGATGGGGGCCGGCGGCTCAGGTGCTGAGGAGCACATGCCGGGTGGTGATCCGGGGGCGTCGTCCTCGGGGGCTTGGGACCCCCCTCCTGAGGCGTTGGTTGCCGAGGAGATGCGGCGTGCGGCTCCCGAGGCTGAGGCTCCAGGATGAAGGAAATATGCCCTAGAGGCAATAATAATGTTATTATTATTTTATTTCCTTATATCATGATAAATGTTTATTATTCATGCTAGAATTGTATTATCCGGAAACATAATACTTGTGTGAATACATAGAAAACTTAAACGTCACTAGTATGCCTCTACTTGAGTAGCTCATTAATCAAAGATGGTTATGTTTCCTAACCATAGACATGTGTTGTCATTTGGTTAACGGGATCACATTATTAGGAGAATGATGTGATTGACATGACCCATTCCATTAGCTTAGCACCCGATCGTTTAGTATGTTGCTATTGCTTTCTTCATAACTTATACATGTTCCTATGACTATGAGATTATGCAACTCCCGTTTACCGGAGGAACACTTTGTGTGCTACCAAACATCACAACGTAACTGGGTGATTATAAAGGTGATCTACAGGTGTCTCCAAAGGTATATGTTGGGTTGGCGTATTTCGAGATTAGGATTTGTCACTTCGATTGTCGGAGAGGTATCTCTGGGCCCTCTCAGTAATGCACATCACCTAAGCGTTGCGAGCAATGCAACTAATGGGTTAGTTGTGAGATGATGTATTACGGAACGAGTAAAGAGACTTGCCGGCAACGAGATTGAACTAGGTATTGAGATACCGACGATCGAATCTCGAGCAAGTAACATACCGATGACAAAGGGAACAACGTATGTTGTTATGCGGTCTGACCGATAAAAGATCTTCGTCGAATATGTGGGAGCCAATATGAGCATCCAGGTTCCGCTATTGGTTATTGACCGGAGACGTGTCTCAGTCATGTCTACATTGTTCTCAAACCCGTAGGGTCCGCACTCTTAAGGTTTCGATGACAGTTATATTATGAGTTTATTAGTTTTGATGTACCGAAGTTAGTTCGGAGTCCCGGATATGATCACAGACATAACGAGGAGTCTCGAAATGGTCGAGACATAAAGATTGATATATTGGACGACTATATTCGGACACCAGAAGTGTTCCAGAGAAGTTTTGGATAAAACCGGAGTACCGGGGGGTTACCGGAACCCCCCGGGGGGTTAATGGGCCTCATGGGCCTAAAGTGGAGAAGAGGAGGGGCGGCCAGGGCAGGCCGCGCGCCCCTCCCCCTCTAGTCCAAATTGGACAAGGAGGGAGGGGCGGCGCCCCCCTTTCCTTCCTCTCCTCTCTCCCTTCCTTCCCACTCTCCTACTTGGACAAGGAAAAGGAGGGAGTCCTACTCCCGGTAGGAGTAGGACTCCTCCCTGGCACGCCTCATCATGGCCGGCCGCACCTTCCCCTTGCTCCTTTATATACGGGGGCAGGGGGGCACCTCTAGAAACAACAGTTGATCCTTGAGATCTCTTAGCCATGTGCGGTGCCCCCCTCCACCATAATCCTCGATAATATTGTAGCGGTGCTTAGGCGAAGCCCTGCGACAGTAGAACATCAAGATCGTCACCACGCCGTCGTGCTGACGGAACTCTTCCCCGACACTTTGCTGGATCGGAGTCCGGGGATCGTCATCGAGCTGAACGTGTGCTAGAACTCGGAGGTGCCGTAGTTTTGGTGCTTGATCGGTCGGGCCGTGAAGACGTACGACTACATCAACCGCGTTGTTATAACGCTTCCGCTTTCGGTCTATGAGGGTATGTGGACAACACTCTCCCCTCTCGTTGCTATGCATCACCATGATCTTGTGTGTGCGTAGTAATTTTTTTGAAATTACTATGTTACCCAACAGTGGTATCAGAGCCTAGGTTTTATGTGTTGATGTTATATGCACGAGTAGAACACAAGTGAGTTGTGGGCGATATAAGTCATACTGCTTACCAGCATGTCATACTTTGGTTCGGTGGTATTGTTGGATGAAGCGGCCCAGACCGACATTACGGGTACGCTTACGTGAGACTGGTTCTACCGATGTGCTTTGCACACAGGTGGCTGGCGGGTGCCAGTTTCTCCAACTTTAGTTGAACCAAGTGTGGCTACGCCCGGTCCTTGCGAAGGTTAAAACAGCACCAACTTGACAAACTATCGTTGTGGTTTTGATGCGTAGGTAAGATTGGTTCTTGCTTAAGCCCGTAGCAGCCACGTAAAACTTGCAACAAACAAAGTAGAGGACGTCTAACTTGTTTTTTCAGGGCATGTTGTGATGTGATATGGTCAAGACATGATGCTAAATTTTATTGTATGAGATGATCATGTTCTGTAACCGAGTTATCGGCAACTGGCAGGAGCCATATTGTCGGAGTAATGGGCCACGGGTAGGCCAACCCGAGCCCCATGACCTTTCAAGACATCGGGGCAGGCTGTGCCCCTCAAGACCACAGGGTGAAGAGCCGCCTCCTGGGGAGTCTACGGCAAGGCGGCCGACTGCCCACTCAGGCCGAGTCCCAGGGACGACTTCCAGAGAAGCCGGCTTTCGGGAGTCGGCCGGCAACTCCAACAAACCGTGACCTCATCGAGAGGGACGGGGCGGGGCGTGGCTACAATAAAGCCCACTGCCCGCCCCTTACCAAGGGCAGGCATGGCTACAGCGCGCCTTACTTGGGAATATCTCCCCGCGGCGTGGCACTGTTGCCCAGCCGGCCCTGACATCAGCACCACTGTACCTAGTCCTGCGCCCACGACGGCTTGTCTGTACGGCCTGGAGGTAGCAGGGCCCACCAACCAGCGAGACCTTGGGAGACGGCGGGGGCACCGCCAGTCGGACCCAACGGGAGTCGGCCCGGGGGAGTCGGCCGAGCCCTCCCCCGGCCCCACGCGCCATTAATCAAGAAGAGATGGGGAGTGGCCACAGTGATCGCCCGCCAGGCGGCGGGGCTGTTACCACGACCCCATGACCAAGCTTGCATCATCAGGAGCACGGCTACAGGAATCAGCAGCCGGCAAGACCCGCCCGCGGCGGACGCGTCCTATCGGCTCCGTACCAGACCAGTCGGCGGGACCCACCAGTCGGCGGGCCCCAGCAGTCGGCGGAGAAGTCGGAGGTCGGAGACACTGACGGCTGGGCCCGTGCCCAGTCTCATTACCATTGTACCCCTGGGGGGGTAGGCCTATATAAACCCCCCAGGGCACCCATGCAAAGGGTTGGATCCCAGTAGTTCTATACCTCACCAGATAGTGGGAGAGAGCTAGCCTTGCCCTCTCCTACCACATACACAGCTCAAGGAGCAATCGTGTAAACACTTGACCATAGTGATCATGCGGAGACCCCGCAGAGCAGCAGTAGGGGTATTATCTCCCCGGAGAGCCCCGAAGCTGGGTAAGATTCGCCGGCGTGCATGTCTTCGCCTCATCCCGTTTCCAGGCACCGGCGACGTTCTACTCGCCCCCACCATGATAAGCCATTCGTTGGCATATGTCGCACCAAACCCCCGACATTTGGCACCCACCATGGGGCATGGTGCACCGCCGTCCGGAGATCTGTTCTGGACGGGAACCCTTTTCCTCCCTGGCGAGCGCAGCCAGCCAGGCATGCCAGACGAAGTTTGTGTCGACGCGCTGCGCGGCGTGGAGATCGCCTGCGCAGCCAGCTCCTTGGCCGAACTTGTCGGCGAGGTCCGCCTCTTCGACGAACCTGCGTCCGACGCAGGCGTAGGCGGCCCCGAAAACCTCCTCGCGGGCCTCCTCGATCAACTCCACGTTTCCGGCGAGCCTGCCGTAGACTTGGAGTCCGTAGGCTCCACCGACCCGATGCTGGTCGACTCCGACACCATGTCAGTCGACACTTTCCCCTCCAACGTGGTGGTCTATGACGAACCTCTCCCCCACGCGGAGAGCGACGGAGCACTGTCACTGAGGTGTTGGTCATCTGTCATGACGAGTTCCCTGGTGGAAGGGCGCCCGACTCACTCGGTGCGGCGCTGCAAGACCTAGCTGTGCCTATTCCAGAAGATGCTGACGCAAAGTCGCTAGAAGCGCGCCGCCTTCAGCTTGTTGAAGGCGCGAAGAAGCTAGCCAGCATGAGACGCTTGTCAGAAGCTTACCAGCGGGATATGGATCGCGCTATTGGCGGCTCGCCGGCTCCGGCAGGGCCCAGCCGCCTTGGCGAGGTTCAGCAGCGCGGCGTAGCCATCGCCAGCCTATTTGGGGCTAGCCGCCCAGTGTATGCCACGCCAGCAGAGAACATCCGAGCCGCCCAGGCAGCGGCGGATGAGCTGGACAATTTCGAGGGCGAAGAGCGCCGCCTCATGATGGAGCGAGTCCAGCGGCTCCTCGACGCGGCCGCCGCGTAGAACGAGGCCGGTTGCCGCCCGGAGGCACCACAGCGGCCAAACGACGACCCGCACCGAGATCAAGGCGCGACGTCTAAGACGCCGACTGGCGGTACCCGAGGAAGGAAGGACAAGGAGCCGGCTGTCAGCCACAGTCGGACTCGGATTACCATAGAGCGCGACCGAGACGGCCGCCCGAGAGCAGTGGAACGACGGGACGACTGTCCGCCTCCCCCTCCCCGCAAGGAGAGGCGAGTCTCCCCGCCGCCTGTTGACCATCCGACTCTCGGTGACCGCCTTGGCCGCCGAGAGGGAGTCGGGGAGAATGACGCCCGCCACCGGATCGACCGACTTCACCGGTCCCTGGCGCTGGAAGAAGAAGACGAGCTGGGTCCACCTTGTTTCGGGCCCCGCATTCGGGACGAGCCCTTTCCCAGAGGGTTCATGCTCCCAAGAGACACGCCCAAGTATACCGGCTCCGTGAAGCCGGAAGACTGGCTAGTCGACTACTCTACGGCTGTCAGCATAGCAAACGGCAACAATCGTGTTGCCGTAAAGTACGTTCCGCTCATGCTTCAGGGCACGGCCCGGACATGGCTGAACAGCCTAAAGCCCCGCAGCATCAACAGCTGGGTTGACTTCACTGAAGCGTTCGTTCGCAACTTCACCAGCACGTACAAGCGTCCTCCCAAGCCTCGCCAGCTCTCCCTATGCGTGCAAGGTCCTGATGAGTCAACTAGCGACTACCTCACGCGTTGGGCAGAGCTCCGGAATTCCTGCGAAGGCGTGCACGAGGTGCAGGCCATCGAGTACTTCACAGCCGGGTGCCGAGAAGGCACCCTCCTCAAGCACAAGCTCCTCTGCGACGAGCCAGAAACCCTCGACGAGTTGCTGATCATAGCGGACAAGTATGCTACGGCCGACTCCTCCATGAAGACGGAAATTCAAATCAGCACGACTCGCAAGGTAGCTCCTCATGCTCCAAGAACTCCGGCAGCGGACGCCGGCCGGAGACAATAGCAGGGCGACCACAAGCGCAAGGCCCCGCAGCCGGCTTCCAGCAGCCGGCAGGTCAGGACCGTCGAAGCCCAGCAGCCAGAAGAGCAGCCTCCGCCCAAGCGACAGAAAGGCGGCAAGCCGAACTGGTTGCCGGCCTTCTCCTATGAGCAGACCTTGGATGGACCTTGCAAGTTCCACAGCGGCGCGAAGCCATCAAATCACACCACCCGGAAGTGCCAGTTGTCGGAGTAAATGACCACGGGTAGCCTAGCCGGCTCCCCTGGCCCTTCTGAAAAAATTACGAGCCGATCCGGCCCTCAAGAATCCAAGACGTGGGGCCGCCTTCCCCTTGTCGGCTGTCTCCCAGGCCGACTATCGGAAGGCGGCCTGGCTTTAGCCCTCATGAAGAAAGCCGCGGGAGGGCCGGCTCCAAGAAGCTGGCCGCAAGAAGCCGACTCCCACAAAGCGGTTAAGATCGTACCCTCGAAGTCTGCATCCACATAACGGCGATGTGACGGGGCGTGGCTACAGTAAAGCCTGCCACCCCTGAATCCCGGAGCACGCCTGACATAGTGCGCCGTACGGGGTGGCCATGACCCGTCCGGTGCGGCACTGTTGCCATGTTGACCCTGATGTCACCCACGACGGGCTGTCAGCACGGCCAACGGGCGGTAGGCCCCTTCAGGCAGAGAGACACCCGAAGGCAGCCAGGCCTCCCCCCGTCGGCCCAAGACGGGGCCGGCTCCCCACAGCCGGCTTGCTTCCTCCCTCGAAGGAGACGCCCCATTAAGGGGACAAGACGAGGTGTGGCTACAGCGATTGCCCGCCGGGCGGCGGCACTGTAGCCACGCTTACCTCGGCGAAGCCCTCGTCACCAGGTTTGAGGCAACAGTGACCAGCCACCGACAAGGCCCTGGACAGTGGGGCCTGCCTGTCGACCAAGGAGCCAGCAGCCGGCGGGACCCACCAGCCGGTGCAGAAGCCGGTGAGCGTAGACACAGACGGCTAGGGCCCACGCCCAGCCGGATTACCATTGTACCCCCGGGGGATGGGCCTATATAAACTCCCTGGGGCACCCATGCAAAGGGTTGATCTGAGCTAGTTTTAGACACCACATAGAGAGGAGAGGAGAGCTAGCCGTGCCCTTCTTATTCTTCTCGCCAAACAGCCCAAGGAGCATCTTGAAGCCACCCGTTGGCATATGTCGCACCTACCACCCGACATTTGGCGCCCACCGTGGGGCCAGGTGCACCGTCGTCCGGAGACCTGTTCTGGACGGGAACCCTCTTCCTCCCCAGCGAGCGTAGCCAGCCCGGCACGCCCGATGGCGCTTGCCACGACGCGCTGCAAGGCGTCGCCAACGTCTGTGCAGCGAGCGGCCTCGCCGATCTCCTTGACGAGACCCTCATCTCCGACGAGCTCGCCTCTGACGCGGGCACCGACCACCTCGTCAACCTCCTCGGCCAGCTCCACGTCTCCGGCGAGCTTGCGGTGGACTTGGAGTCTGTTGGCTCCACCGATCCGATGCCTGTCGACTCCGACACGGCCTCGCTCGACGCTTTCCCCACCGACGTCGCGATCTACAACGACCCGCTTCCCCGGGCCGATGGCTGCGACGGTGCCACCACCGAGGTGATGGTCATCGGCCACGGCGGCGCTTCTGGCGAGAACGCCCTCGACGCCGCGCATGCAGCGGTCCACGACTTGTCCATCCCCCTCCCGGCCGATGCCGACGCCGAAGCACTGGAGGCTCGCCGCCTCGCCCTCCTCGCGGAGGGCCGGAAGTTGGCCTCCATGAGACGCCTCACCGAGGCCCACCAGCGCGAAGCCGACCGCGCCGCCTTTGGCACGCCGCCCCTTGGCGGGCCAAGCCGAGCCGACTGTCACACCCTAGATAGTTCAAGCATTAGAGTGTGCATCATGTTTAATTTCCTTTTAAGTTTGAAATGGGGATGACAGAACCCCCAACACCCCCTGGAAACAACTAGGGTTTACTAAAATTATTTTCAATGAACCTGAAATGCCCTTCTAAAAAGTTCACTCTCTTTGTCTTGGGTTAGAACCTCTGGCAAAATTGGTGCACAATTTTCTAGGTCAACCGAAGGCCATTGAATTAATTCATAAGTATTTGAATTTGGGCATTTAAATGCTCAAATAATTCTGGAAATAAGTGTGGGCTGTTGGAAATATTCTAAACAGAGCCCACAATTATTTTCAGGATTTTTGGAAATGTTTTAGTATTTTTAATAAAGCCCAACAGTTGCAGAGAAAATAGAAAACAGAAACAAATAAGAAAAAGAGAGAGAGGGAAACCTACCTGGGCCTCACCTGTGCTGGCCCAGCCCACCTAGCTCGGCCCAGCCGACTGGCCTTGCCAGTCGTCCTCCTCCTCCCACCAGGAGGACGAGGAGCGCGTGGCCGGCGCCCGCGGCCACAGGCCGGCCACCTCCTGCTTCTGCCGACGCCCTGGAGGCGTCTAGGGGTGCCACGCCGACCCCCACGTCCCCCTCTCTCCCTTCCTCACTCTCCCCCTCGTCTCCCTCACCCTCTCCCGCGATGGCCGAGCACGATCCTCGCCGCCGTTCGCTGTAGTCACCAGAGCCACCCCCTCGCCTCTCCGACAAGCCCTTTAGCTCTGTGCTGCCGTCCTCGACCTCCTCGTCGACTCACACGACGCCGGACGCCTCCAAGCGCCTCCCCGACGCCTTCTTCTTCCTCAGTCCGCCAAGATCGCCGGCAATGCCCCGACGACGTCCGACCTCCCCCGAGCCCGCTGAGACGCGTTCTGCAACCGCCATGAGCTCCTCTACCGACCCCCCTCTTCTCTGCTTCGTTTGCTCGCCGTAGAAGCCGCCCCCTTTCTCACCGTAGCACGCCGCCGCACGATCTCGACGCCGGCGTCACTCCGGTGGCCATTTGGTCAAGCGCGGGTGCTTAACGCACTCACCGCACCTCGTAGTGCCTCGCTAGTGCGTCCGTTTCCCCGCTAACTCGCTGCAGCAGCAAAAACACCAACGGCCGAGCTCCGGCCGCCGCCACGAGCTCGATTCCGGCGAGCTCGCTCCACCCCAGCTCCTCCCACTTGCCCCACTAGATGCGCGCGAGCCCCAGCTACGTGTAGGACAAAACCCCGGTCGATTTGGTCGCCTGTGGGCAATTTCCGAAGCTCTCCGCCGTCTCGGCCTCGCTGGCGACTGAACGCCGGCGGGATTAACCCCCGCTGACCAGGGGTTTGACCCCTGTTTGACCCCGCCCGAGTCACTGATTGGTGGGGCCGGCTCCTATCTAAATTAGATTAATTTTAATTAGAGCTAATCACTCTGTTAGAGGTTAATGACATCGTTAACTAACCCTCTCTCACTGACATGTGGGCCCAGGGCCTAACTAACCCCGTTTCGTGCTAACTAAACACTAACTAACTCTGTTAGTTAGCTGAGAGACTGACAGAAGGGGCCCACTAGTCAGGTTTGACCCAGGCTGGCGCCTTTGACCCGCTGACGTCACAGTGACGCAGTGCTGACGCATTAATTCAATTACTGGATTTATTCTTTAATAGAAAATTACAGAAAATAGTCAAAACTTCTTAAAATCATAGAAAATCAACCATAGCTCCAAATGCAAAGTTTTATATATGAAAAATGATCAGAAAAATTCAATCTATCCATCTGTAATGGTTTCATGCATGACAAAACAAGTTAACCTTGCTGTTTAAGCAGAATAAGGTTATGCACTAATAAGGCCATGTTTAATGAGCTAATATTTGAATCTTTGATTCAAATGAGTTCATCCCCTTTTGTTTTAGCTTGCATTAGGCCAAGACACTTTCATCTTGCCATGTCATAGCATGCATCATATTGTTGCATATTGCCATGTGTTGATCATGTTCGGTGTGTCTTTCATGGTAGGTTCTGCCTCCGAGGATAACCCCGAGTATCCGTCTGAAGGGCAGTACCCTACTACCACTACAACAGGCAAGCAACCCATTGATCATTCCGATACAAACCCATATTCTCGCTTCTGCTCTTGTTTACTGCATTAAGACAACGCGATTCAAACTGCTGTGTGCTACGGTAGTTGAACCCTTATCCTCTGCATGACCTGTCATTGCCACAGTAACTAGATGAAACCCACTAGCATGTGTAGGAGTTGATTGAGCCATGTATGTGATTCCTACCTTGCTATGCCTGCTATGCTTAGAGTTGTGTCAGGTCTGGTTCATCTGGGTGATGGGCTAGAGTGATATGATTATGTCGGTAATGTGAGGGAAGTGTTGAACATGTTTTGGTAAAGGTATCGATGAGAGGTGATGTAGGAGTACATGGTGGGTTGTTTCATTGAGGCCGTCCATAAGAACTGAGATCTGTATGCGTGATTTAAGATTCGGTTACTACCACACATTGGGCCCTGAAATATGACCCCTCTCGACTTACTGACCCATCTCGTCCTCTGTCCAGGAGTTGCAACTAGTTTCTGGTGCTTGTAGGTTATGTGTTGGCGGCCGTGCATAGCGCTGACCGTAGGGGTGGGCTATGATGCGGTAGATACACCGTGGCATGGTGTACCGAGTCGCCCGTTTGGTGTCTCGGGAACCCTGTACACATCATTTGGGGCCGTTGAGGACACCCCGGCCGGATTTCCTTGCGGATGGAACCTGAATAGGCGATAAACCTGGACTAGAGACTTGTGAGGTTAGTCAGGTCGTGGTCTACACCGACGTCGGTTTTCGCTTGAAGTCTGCCGAGCACATGTCGTGTGCAGACGCTAAGTGGTGGAAACATGTGTGACGAAGTACACCCCTGCAGGGTATAAAACTATTCGAATAGCCGCGTCTGCGGTAAAGGACTACTTAGTTGCCTATACAGTTCATAGACAAGTTAATGGATACTACTAAAAGTCTCAAGATAAGTGTGAGTACCGAAGATGGCCCTCTCGTAGGATGACGAGGGACGATCCCCAGTGGAGTATTGTGTTGGTGAGTAGTGGACTCGTGTGCGAGAACTATTTTACTAATGGAGTACCGTAGGATAGCTTAGCCAAGAGTCAAAGCTGGCTTGCTGCAATAACCCCACCACCTTCTTGAGAATAAGCATGTATAGTAGGTTCTGATGTAAGACTTGCTGAGTACCTTGTACTCATGTTTGCTTATTTATTGTTTTCAGACGACAACACCGCCCCTCCGATGGGTTTTACATAGACCTTGACTTCGACGAGTGACTAGCCACCCAGGTGGTGATCCTGGCCATGGAGGGCCCTATGTAGATAGACATGCTTCGAGAAGCCTTCTTTCTTTCTAGTGTCTGTACTCAGACTAGTTGCTTCCGCATGTGCTTGTATGATTGTATGACTTGAGTGTCGGGTCATGTGACCCCTATCTGTATGAACATGTTATGTATGGCTCTCTGGAGCCTTTAAATAAAGTACTTGAGTTGTAGAGTTTTGTTGTGATGCCATGTTGTATGTACTCATATCGGGCATATTGTGTGTATGATTGAAATGCTTGGTATGAGTGGGATCCGACAATCTAGTTGTTTATCCTTGGCAGCCTTTCTTATGGGGAATGTAGTCTAGTGTTCCTCGAGCCATAGTAGTCCGCTACAGCCCGGTTCACCGGAGTCCTACTAGCCCAACACTACTGCTCAGGACACTTGACTGGCCGGCATGTGTTTCACGTCGTTCCTATGTCTGTCCCTTCGGGGAAATGTCACGCGGTGACATCCGGAGTCTTGCCTAGCCTGCTACAGCCCAGGTTCCCTGGAGTCCTGTTAGCCCAGTGCTACAGCCCGGAATCACTCGCTGATGACCGACATGCTCGATGTGATTCATGTATGCCTGTCTCCATAGGTCTGTGCCGCTTTGGGTTCACGACTAGCCATGTAGGCCCGGGTTCTCTGTCATATGGATGCTAGCGACACTATCATATACGTGAGCCAAAAGGCGCAAACGGTCCCGGGCCATGGTAAGGCGACACCCGTGGGATACCGTGCGTGAGGCCGCAAAGTGATATGAGGTGTTACCGGCTAGATCGATGTGACTTGGAATCGGGGTCCTGACAGCGTTGGATCAGAGCCGGACTGCCTGTAGGTTCGTTGAGCCAAACTGGTCGATGTCGAGTCTAGAAATGCTTTAGTTATATGTAGGGGAATTGATTGTGGGAGGGAACGTAAGGCTCTTTTACTCCTTTACCTTATGCCCTCTGATCTGAGTCATTCTCTTCTCATTCAACGTGGGTTAAGGACTAGGCTCTCCTCTTCTATCAGGTTCACGTGTTACTAATCCATAGTAGCTTATAGGATTGTTGTTACAAGCCTAGTTCAGTTTCTACTATTTTTAGTATGTTACTAATTGAATCAGAACCTTGATATGATGTTGTTGAGTGGTATTGCAAACTGTTGTGGATGTCTCAAATCCTTTTCTGAGCATTTACAGCTGTTATGCTGTCCAATTTTCCCTAGAAATTCTAATGTCTTTGCATTGTGGTTGTGCTTTCAGATGGCCAACCGTGCTCAAAACCAAGTGGTTCGCCTGACTCGGTGCCTCGACGTGCCCGGTCATACTGCTATGTTAGTCCGGGTAATGATCGAGACGGGTTACCGTTGGTATCCCGAATACACTGTCAAAGAGCAGTTCCGCGACTTTAATCAAAGCCAATATTTCTGCACCGTCAGGATATTTCCTTCTTATCCTGGATCTACCGAGCCCCTTCACTATTCCTATGGACTCGGGGTTACTGTTGAGATGGCTGTGCAGGATGCTGCCTATTCCATGATGACCATCATGCGAGTCCAGACTGGCCTGCTTCGGAACACCGACTTTTGTTACATGCCAGCTTCACTTCCGGGAGTGCAAGGGTATCTTCAGGCTATCTATGCTGACTCCACTCAGGAGGACTCATTAACTCGTACCACTGCCGAGATGCTCGAAGATAAGGACCGAGAGAATCGGGCCTTGAGGCTAGAGCTTTTCAATACCCGTGCTGATCATTGGGCTACATTGACTCGGTTTGCACCTGCGGTGCAAGCTGGATGTATGGATACAAGGGATCTATATCCTGTGAGATCTGCTCTGCCAGACATGGTGGATTGGCGTGATGTGGGAGGCATCACCCCACCCCGTGGTCCCGCAGGCCACCGTTTGTTGGTCCAAGACCTCATCCTAGCCCCTTTGGTCCACAAGCTCCTCAGGACCATCTGTTCCCGGATGATCACGTTGAACTTCCAGGCTATGGAGGTGACTTCTATGAGGACTACTACGGAGCTGTCTGAGTTAGTAATAGTATCACTAGTATTGTAGTAGTTGTATCTCCACTGTCCTGCGTGACTTGTGGAATATGACTTTGTGTGTAATCAATTCCGGAGGTGTAGACGAATAATGTATAGGAGCTTGGAATGCCTCCGATGAGATGTAACGTCTTTCATCTTAGTTGTACTGTATCCTGGGCTTGTACTAAACTATGTATGATGTGTATGACCGTTGGTATATATATGGCAGTCTTATATTACCATGACATACGGATGAACATCTCTGCATTCCGTGTTATCCATTACACTCTGCACTTCCTTGCTAAGTTTGAGCCATCCTTATCTAAACCGTTGTTTTGTTTTCTCCTAGGATGGTCAACACCCGCAACAACCCTGCTGCCTCGGAGCAGGGGGAAGCCAGTGTAGCTAGGGGTGAAAATCTGCCTCACCCGCCTTCTCTGGCCGAAGTGATGCTGGAGGCGGAAAGAAACAAGCGTGAGACTAACCGCCTGCTGGAGCAGATTGAGCAGAACACTGCACGCCATCAGCGAAATGACTTGGTGTCAATCAATGACTTTATCAAGCTGTACCCACCAAAGTTTAACCATTTCGTCGAGCCCCTCGACGTGGATGACTGGCTTCGCAGCATCACCCACAAGCTACGTTCTGCCAACGTAGCCGAAGCCGACAAGGTTACTTACGCTGCCTACCATCTCGAAGGCCCTGCTAGCCTCTGGTGGGAAAATTTTGAAGCTATGCGCCCGGTTGGCCAAATTACTACTTGGGCTGAATTCAGTGAGGCTTTTCGTGAGCATCACATTCCAGAAGGTCTCATGGATCGCAAGAGGGAGGAGTTCTGCAATTTCACCCAAGGAAGACTGACTATGGATGCTTATAGTCGTGAATTTGGGAATCTGGCACGTTATGCTCCTGAAGAGGTATCTACTGACGCTAAGAAGCAGGCAAGGTTCCGCAAGGGACTTAGCCCTGAGCTTCGCTGCGATCTTCGTCTGCACGAGTGCACCTCCTTTCAGAAGTTGGTCAACAAAGCCATCAGTGCTGAGACAGGCCAGACTGATTATGATGCTTCACGCAAGCACTCCCGTGATTTTGGCTCTTCATCCGGCTCTGGAGCTCAGAAGCGCCGGGTGTGGATCCCAAGCACGGCACTGCCACCCAGGTTCATCCCGAGGCCATCCTTTGAGGCGCCTCGTCCCAACCAGCAATTTGCACCGCCCAAGCCCTATGGTGGCCCCGCTGCTAATGCTGCTCCACGCCCCAAATTTTGTGACTTGTTTCAAGTGTGGAGAGCTGGGTCACTATAGCCGAGAGTGTCCCCAGAACAACAACCCCAATCAAACTGGGAAGTCCGTTGGCCGTGGTAAGCCCGCGGGAAAAACATTCTACGCCAAGCCGGCCACCACTGCACGTGGCCATGTCAACTATGTTTCAGCCGAGGAGGCACATGAGGATCCTAACGTCGTCCTTGGTACGCTCCTTGTTAACTGCCATCCAGCATCTGTCCTTTTCGATACTGGAGCATCTCATTCATTCATATCCGAGAACTATGCTCGAATGCATAACACGACATTTTGTGAGATGCCCACTTCCATGGTAATTCAAACTTCGGGTTCCAAATGGCAAACTTCTAGAGTAAGCCATGGGAACGAAATTCTTATCGATAGACTTGTCTTCCTTGCTTCCTTAATAGCTCTCAAGTCCTCGGACATAAACATCATTTTGGGTATGGACTGGATGTCAGCTCATTATTCTAAGATTGATTGTGCCACTAGAACCGTTCAACTTACTCACCCATCAGGCAAGACAGTCAATGTCTTAACTCGAGTGGCCAAGCGCCAGCTCTACTCCCTAAATGCCAACCCCCTTCCAGACCTTGAGGATGTTCCAGTAGTCCGAGACTTTCCGGATGTCTTTCCAGAAGAACTGCCAGGTGTTCCACCTGATAGGGATGTCGAGTTTGTGATAGACCTTGTTCCAGGAACCGTTCCAATTTCTAGAAGACCCTACAAGATGGCACCCTTAGAACTAGCTGAGCTTAAGAACCAACTTGATGAGTCCTTGAAAAAGGGTTTCATCCGTCCTAGTTCCTCTCCTTGGGCTTGCCCCGTCCTCTTCGTCAAGAAGAAGGATGGAACGGATCGAATGGTTGTAGATTACCGACCTATCAACTTGGTCACCATCAAGAACAAGTATCCACTTCCCAGGATCAACGATCTGTATGATTATCTCGCTGGATCCTTAGTCTTTTCCAAGATGGATTTGAGGTTAGGCTACCATCAGATCAAAATCAGAAACGGGGACATTCCCAAAACAGCCTTTGTTACTCGTTATGGCCAATACGAGTACACCGTTATGTCCTTCGGTTTAACCAATGCCCCAGCTACCTTCTCCCGGTTAATGAACTCGGTCTTCATGGAGTATTTGGATAAATTCGTCATAGTATACCTCGATGACATACACATCTACTCCAAGAATGAAGAGGAACATGCTAAACATCTAAGGCTGGTATTGATGAAACTTCGAGAGCATCGCCTTTATGCCAAATTCTCCAAGTGTGAATTTTGGTTGCCAGAAGTGACCTATCTAGGCCATGTAATCTCTGGTAAGGGTATTGCTGTCAATCCCGAGCGAGTTCAAGCCGTCCTTGATTGGACTCCACCTGAGACGGTCAAGCAAGTTCGGAGCTTCCTTGGCTTAGCGAGCTATTGCCGCCGCTTCGTCGAGAACTTCTCCAAGGTTACTAAACCTCTAACCGAACTCCTCAAGAAAGATAAAAAGTTCGAGTGGACTCCACAGTGCGAGTTCAGATTTCAGGAACTAAAAAGACGCCTGACATATGCTCCCGTGCTGGTACCACCAGATTTCTCCAAGGACTTTATTATCTATTGCGACGCCTCGCGACAAGGACTAGGTTGCATACTCATGCAAGATCGTCAGGTAATTGCCTATGCTTCACGGCAACTACACCCACATGAGGAAAATTATCCCACACATGATCTAGAGCTTGCAGCTGTAGTCCATGCACTCAAAACTTGGCGACATTACCTTCTCGGTAATCATTGCGAGATCTTCACCGATCACCAAAGTTTGAAATATATCTTCACCCAACCGGATTTGAATCTCAGGAAACGACGTTGGGTCGAGTTGATCTCGGATTACGACTTAGGAATAACTTACACCCCGGGCAAAGCCAATGTCATGGCTGATGCACTAAGTCGTGAATCCTATTGTAACAACCTGATGTTACAACAAAGTCAACCACTTCTCCATGAGGAATTTCGTAAGCTTAATCTTCACATTGTTCCTCGAGGTCTTCTATCCACCTTGGTGGCGAAACCTACCCTTATGGATCAAATCATAGCTGCCCAGAAGCGTGATAAGGGCATATCCCGGATTAAGGAAAACATTGCTAGCGGAGTTGCTAAATGTTTTTCCATGGATAAGCGGGGTGTTGTCTTCTTCGAGAACCGTTTGGTGGTTCCCAAGAAACAACATCTATGCCAGTTGATCCTTAAGGAAGCTCATGAATCCCCTCTCACCATTCATCCCGGTAGTACTAAAATGCATCAAGACCTGCGCCAGAGGTTTTGGTGGACTAGGATGAAGAGAGAAATCGCTCAATACATTGCTAATTGCGACGTTTGTCGTCGTATTAAAGCAGAGCATCAACAGCCTGCTGGCACCCTTCAACCTCTGGCTATTCCTGAATGGAAATGGGATAAAATCAGTATGGATTTCATCACTGGGTTTCCCTGGACCAAGAGAGGGAATAATGCCATCTTCGTCGTGATCGACCGACTTTCCAAAGTATCCCACTTTCTACCTGTTCGTGAGAGTATCACCGCTAGCCAGCTAGCCGATTTATACATCTCCCGAATAGTGTCTCTTTATGGTGTTCCATTGGAAATTAACTCAGACTGTGGGAGTCTCTTCACCTCTCGATTTTGGGAAAGTTTCCAAAATGCTATGGGGACTCATCTCTCCTTTAGCACCGCCTTCCATCCTCAATCAAGTGGTCAAGTAGAATGAGTCAATCAAATTCTGGAAGATATGCTCCGAGCCTCTGTCATCTCGTTCGGAATGGGTTGGGAGAAATGCCTTCCATTCGCGGAGTTTGCTTACAACAATAGTTATCAAGCTAGCTTGGGCAAGGCTCCTTTCGAAGTTCTCTATGGACGAAAATGTCGAATGCCTCTTAACTGGTCAGAAACCGGGGAAAGACAACTCTTTGGTCTGGATATGATTCAGGAAGCAGAAGAACAGGTTCGCATTATTCGTGAGAATTGAAAACAGCCCAATCTCGCCAAAAGAGTCAATACGATCGTAAACATAATCCTACGACTTATGAAGTCGACGAGAAGGCTTACCTTCGGGTTACTCCGTTAAAGGGAACCCATCGTTTCGGTATCAAAGGCAAATTGGCTCCTCGTTACATCGGACCCTTTCGCATTCTCGCTAAACGAGGAGAAGTTGCCTACCAATTGGAACTACCTTCGCATCTTTCCCGAGTTCACGATGTCTTCCATGTTTCACAACTCAGGCGTTGCTTCGCGGATCCTATCCATGGAGTGGACCACGAAACACTTGATCTACAAGATAACCTCTCATATCGGGAATATCCCGTTCGTATCCTTGATCAAGCCGAGCGTACCACTCGACGTCGTAATATCAAGTTTCTCAAGGTTCAATGGTCACACCATTCCGAGAAATAAGCCACTTGGGAAAGGGAGGATCATCTTCGACTCGAGTACCCCACCTTCTTTCCGGAGGATCCTAAATCTCGGGACGAGATTCTTTTGAGTGGGGGTGAGTTGTCACACCCTAGCTAGTTCAAGCATTAGAGTGTGCATCATGTTTAATTTCCTTTTAAGTTTGAAATGGGGATGACAGAACCCCCAACACCCCCAGGAAACAACTAGGGTTTACTAAAATTATTTTCAATGAACCTGAAATGCCCTTCTAAAAAGTTCACACTCTTTGTCTTGGGTTAGAACCTCTGGCAAAATTGGTGCACAATTTTCTAGGTCAATCGAAGGTCATTGAATTAATTCATAAGTATTTGAATTTGGGCATTTAAATGCTATAAAATAATTTAAATGCTCAAATAATTCTGGAAATAAGTGTGGGCTGTTGGAAATATTCTAAACAGAGCCCACAATTATTTTCAGGATTTTTGGAAACGTTTTAGTATTTTTAATAAAGCCCAACAGTTGCAGAAAAAAATAGAAAACAGAAACAAATAAGAAAAAGAGAGAGAGGGAAACCCACCTGGGCCTCACCTGTGCTGGCCCAGCCCACCTGGCTCGGCCCAGCCGACTGGCCTTGCTAGTCGTCCTCCTCCTCCCGCCAGGAGGACGAGGAGCGCGTGGCCGGCACCCGCGGCCACACGCCGGCCACCTCCTGCTTCTGCCGACGCCCTGGAGGCGTCTAGGGGTGCCACGCCGACCCCCACATCCCCCTCTCTCCCTTCCTCACTCTCCCCCTCGTCTCCCTCACCCTCTCCCATGATGGCCGAGCGCGATCCTCGTCGCCGTTCGCCGTAGTCGTCACCAGAGCCACCCCCTCGCCTCTCCGACAAGCCCTTTAGCTCCGCACTGCCGTCCTCGACCTCCTCGTCGACTCACGCGACGCCGGACGCCTCCAAGCGCCTCCCCGACGCCTTCTTCTTCCTCGGTCCACCAAGATCGCCGGCAACGCCCCGACGATGTCCGACCTCCCCCGAGCCCCCTGAGACGCGTTCTGCAACCGCCGTGAGCTCCTCTACCGACCCCCCTCTTCTCTGCTTCGTTTGCTCACCGTAGAAGCCGCCCCCTTTCTCACCATAGCACGCCGCCGCACGAGCTCGACGCCGGCGTCACTCCGGTGGCCATTTGGTCAAGCGCGGGTGCTTAATGCACTCACCGCACCTCGTAGCGCCTCGCTAGTGCGTCCTTTTCCCTGCTAACTCGCTGCAGCAGCAAAAACACCAACGGCCGAGCTCCGGCCGCCGCCACGAGCTCGATTCCGGCGAGCTCGCTCCACCCCAGCTCCTCCCACTTGCCCAACTAGATGCGGGCGAGCCCCAGCTACGCGTAGGACCAAACCCCGGTCAATTTGGTCGCCTGTGGGCGATTTCCGAAGCTCTCCGCCGTCTCGGCCTCGCCGGCGACTCAACGCCGGCGGGATTAACCCCCGCTGACCAGGGGTTTGACCCCTGTTTGACCCCGCCCGAGTCACTGATAGGTGGGGCCGGCTCCTATCTAAATTAGATTAATTTTAATTAGAGCTAATCACTCTGTTAGAGGTTAATGACATCGTTAACTAACCCTCTCTCACTGACATGTGGGCCCAGGGCCTAACTAACCCCGTTTAGTGCTAACTAAACACTAACTAACTCTGTTAGTTAGCTGAGAGACTGACAGAAGGGGCCCACCAGTTAGGTTTGACCTGGGTTGGCGCCTTTGACCCGCTGACGTCACAGTGACGCAGTGCTGATGCATTAATTCAATTACTGGATTTATTCTTTAATAGAAAATTCCAGAAAATAGTCAAAACTTCTAAAAATCATAGTAAATCAACCATAGCTCCAAATGCAAAGTTTTATATATGAAAAATGATCAAAAAAATTCAATCTATCCATCTGTAATGGTTTCATGCATGACAAAACAAGTTAACCTTGCTGTTTAAGCAGAATAAGGTTATGCACTAATAAGGCCATGTTTAATGAGCTAATATTTGAATCTTTGATTCAAATGAGTTCATCCCCTTCTGTTTTAGCTTGCATTAGGCCAAGACACTTTCATCTTGCCATGTCATAGCATGCATCATATTGTTGCATATTGCCATGTGTTGATCATGTTCGGTGTGTCTTTCATGGTAGGTTCTGCCTCCGAGGATAACCCCGAGTATCCGTCTGAAGGGCAGTACCCTACTACCACTACAACAGGTAAGCAACCCATTGATCATTTTGATACAAACCCATATTCTCGCTTCTGCTCTTGTTTACTGCATTAAGACAACGCGATTCAAACTGCTGTGTGCTACGGTAGTTGAACCCTTATCCTCTGCATGACCTGTCATTGCCACAGTAACTAGATGAAACCCACTAGCATGTGTAGGAGTTGATTGAGCCATGTATGTGATTCCTACCTTGCTATGCCTGCTATGCTTAGAGTTGTGTCAGGTATGGTTCATCTGGGTGATGGGCTAGAGTGATATGATTATGTCGGTAATGTGAGGGAAGTGTTGAACATGTTTTGGTAAAGGTATCGATGAGAGGCCATGTAGGAGTACATGGTGGGTTGTTTCATTGAGGCCGTCCATAAGAACTGAGATCTGTATGCGTGATTTAAGATTCAGTTACTACCACACATTGGGCCCTGAAATATGACCCCGCTCGACTTACTGACCCATCTCGTCCTCTGTCCAGGAGTTGCAAATAGTTTCTAGTGCTTGTAAGTTATGTGTTGGCGGCCGTGCGTAGCGCTGACCCTAGGGGTGGGCTATGATGCGGTAGATACACCGTGGCACGGTGTATCGAGTCGCCCGTTTGGTGTCTCGGGAACCCTATACACATCGTTTGGGGCCGTTGAGGACACCCCGGCCAGATTTCCTTGCGGATGGAACCTGAATAGGCGATAAACCTGGACTAGAGACTTGTGAGGTTAGTCAGGTCATGGTCTACACCCACGTCGGTTTTCGCTTGAAGTCTGCCGAGCACATGTCGTGTGCAGACGCTAAGTGGTGGAAACATGTGTGACGAAGTACACCCCTACAGGGTATAAAACTATTCGAATAGCCGCGTCCGCGGTAAAGGACTACTTAGTTTCCTATACAGTTCATAGACTAGTTAATGGATACTACTAAAAGTCTCAAGATAAGTGTGAGTACCGAGGATGGCCCTCTCGTAGGATAACGAGGGAGGATCCCCAGTGGAGTATTGTGTTGGTGAGTAGTGGACTCGTATGCGAGAACTATTTTACTAATGGAGTACCGTCGGATAGCTTAGCCAAGAGTCAAAGCTGGCTTGCTGCAATAACCCCACCACCTTCTTGAGAATAAGCATGTATAGTAGGTTCTGATGTAAGACTTGCTGAGTACCTTGTACTCATGTTTGCTTATTTATTGTTTTCAGACGACAACACCGCCCCCTCCGATGGGTTTTACGTAGACCTTGACTTCGACGAGTGACTAGCCACCCAGGTGGTGATCCTGGCCATGGAGGGCCCTATGTAGATAGACATGCTTCGAGAAGCCTTCTTTCTTTCTAGTGTCTTACTCAGACTAGTTGCTTCCGCATGTGCTTGTATGATTGTATGACTTGAGTGTCGGGTCATGTGACCCCTATCTGTATGAACTTGTTATGTATGGCTCTCTGGAGCCTTTAAATAAAGTACTTGAGTTGTAGAGTTTTGTTGTGATGCCATGTTGTATGTACTCATATCAGGCATATTGTGTGTATGATTGAAATGCTTGGTATGAGTGGGATCCGACAATCTAGTTGTTTATCCTTGGCAGGCTTTCTTATGGGGAAATGTAGTCTAGTGTTCCTCGAGCCATAGTAGTCCGCTACAGCCCGGTTCACCAGAGTCCTGCAAGCCCAGCACTACTGCTCAGGACACTTGACTGGCCGGCATGTATTTCACGTCGTTCCTATGTCTGTCCCTTCGGGGAAATGTCACGCGGTGACATCCGGAGTCTTGCCTAGCCTGCTACAGCCCGGGTTCCCTGGAGTCCTGTTAGCCCAGTGCTACAGCCCGGAATCACTCGCTGATGACCGACATGCTCGATGTGATTCATGTATGCCTGTCTCCATAGGTCTGTGCCGCTTTGGGTTCACGACTAGCCATGTCGGCCCGGGTTCTCTGTCATATGGATGCTAGCGACACTATCATATACGTGAGCCAAAAGGCGCAAACGGTCCCGGGCCATGGTAAGGCGACACCCGTGGGATACCGTGCGTGAGGCCGCAAAGTGATATGAGGTGTTACCGGCTAGATCGATGTGACTTGGAATCGGGGTCCTGACACCGGCGTTGTCAGACAGCGCGGTGCTGCCCTCGCCGACACGCTAGGAGTCGACCGCCCAGTCTACGCCAGTCCACTCGAGAACCTGCGCGCCACGCAGGCGGCCGTAGACGAGCTAGACGGACTGGGGGCCGAAGAACTCCCCCAGATGACCAGACGCATCCAGCAACTGATCGATGCAGCCGCACAGCGGCACGAAGCCGACGCCCGTGCGGAAAGCCCTCCCTCGCGCCGAGAGCACGGCGCGACGTCCCGGACGCCGACTGCGGGTAAAACCCGCGCGCGACTCGAGAAGGAGCCGGCTGCCAGCCGAAGCCGAACCCTGACCTCCATCGAGCGAGACGCAGAAGGTCGTCCTCGGGCCGTGGAGCGGCAGGGCAACCCGCCTCTGCCTCCGCCTCGTGGGGAGAGACATCCCACCCCACCGCCTGTCACGCATACGACTCTCAGCAGCCGACTAGGTCTCCATGAAGGAGTCGGCGAGAACGACGCCCGCCATCGGATCGATCGCCTAGCGCGATCCCTGGCGCTAGAAGAAGAAGATGATGTCGGCCCGCCTTGCTTCGGCCCCCGCATCCGCGACGAGCCTTTCCCCAAAGGATTCTCGCTCCCAAGAGACACACCCAAGTACAATGGCTCCGTGAAGCTGGAAGATTGGTTGATCGACTACTCCACAGCGGTTCGCATAGCAAACAGCAACAGGCGCGTTGTCGTGAAGTACGTGCCCCTCATGCTGCAAGGCACGACGCGGACCTGGATCAATAGCCTCAGGCCCTACAGCGTCAACAGCTGGCTAGACTTCACACAGGCCTTCGTCCGCAACTTCACCAGCACCTACAAGCGGGCCCCCAAGCCCAGACAGCTCTCCTTGTGCGTACAAGGCCCCGCCCAATCCACTCGCGACTACCTCACGCGTTGGGCCGAGCTCCGCAACTCTTGCGAAGGGGTGCACGAGGTGCAAGCCATAGAATACTTCACCGCCGGATGCCGAGAAGGCACCCTCCTTAAGCACACGCTCCTCTGCGATGAGCCGACTACCCTTGACGAGCTTCTGGTCATAGCGGACAAGTACGCCACCGCCGACTCCTCAATGAAGACTGAACTCCGGGTAGACGCGTCCGGGAAGGTAATCAACCCGGTGCCCAAGACGCCGGCTGGGGACTCCGTCCGACACCCGTACCAGAATGACCACAAGTGCAAGGGCCCCGTGCCACTCTCCACCAGTCGCCAGGTGGCCACAGTCGAGGACAAGCAGCCCGAAGGGCGGCTCACACCCAAGAAGCAGAAGGGCGGCAGGCCGGCTTGGCAGCCGGCCTTCTGCTATGAGCAAACTCTCGACGCCCCGTGCAAGTTCCACAGCAGCGCGAAGCCGTCCAACCACACAACTCGGAAGTGCCACTGGCTCACCTGAATCTCCAAAGGCGAAGGGCTCGTGCCGCCTCCGCCTGCTGGTCCGCTGCCTCCGGCTCCGCAGCTGCCGACCGCTCGGCCAGCAGTCGGAGCTATGCACGATGAGTTCCCCGACGAGCATGCCGCCTATGTCGTCTTGACAAGCCAGCCCGAAGGCCGGCGTAGCAGACGCCGAGAGCACCAGGAAGTCAACGTGGTCGCTACCAACCCCGCTGAGCACATGCACTGGTCGGAAAAGCCTATCAGCTGGAGCCGGGCCGACCACCCAGAGGTGATGCCATCTCCCGGCTCCTATGCGTTGGTTTTGGATGCCACCCTTGCAACGGATAGACGCGCCGCCCGTTTCTCCCGCGTGCTGATAGACGGCGGGAGCAGCATCAACATCCTGTACCGTGACACCCTGGAGAAGCTGAACGTCAAGACGAAGCAACTCATGCCTACTCGGACTGTGTTCCATGGCATTGTACCTGGCCTGTCCTGTGCCCCCATTGGCAAGATCAAGATTGATGTTCTCTTTGGGGACAAGGATCATTTCCGCCGAGAAGCGATCTGGTTTGAAGTGGTGGACCTGGAGAGCCCCTACCATGCATTGCTTGGCCGTCCTGCCTTGGCCAGGTTCATGGCTGTTCCCCACTATGCTTACCTCAAGATGAAGATGCTGAGCGCCAAGGGCATCATCACCATAGCCGGCGATTACAAGAAATCTTCCGAGTGCGCTGCAGCCAGCAGCCGGCTGGCCGAGTCCCTTGTGATTGCCGAAGAAAAGAAGATGTTGGACCGAGTCGTGGCCATGGCCGGCAAACACCCGGCCCTACCCCCCGATCCAAAGGAGTGTGATGCCCAAGGATCTTTCCAGCCGGCCAAGGAGACGAAGAAGATACCTCTTGACCCCGAGCACCCAGAAAGGTTTGCCGTCATCGGGGCAAACCTAAACAGCAAATAGGAAGGCGAGCTCGCCGACTTCCTCTGTGAGAATCGGGATATCTTTGCATGGTCCCCAAGGACATGCCGGGTGTTCCGAAGGAATTCGCCAAGCACAAGCTACATGTCCGAGAAGGTGCAAAACCAGTCAAACAACCCCTCCGCCGACTGTCGAAGGAGAAAATAAGGATTGTGGGAGAGGAGATAGCCCGGCTTCTGGCAGCCGGCTTCATTATGGAGGTTTTCTTTCCAGAGTGGCTCGCCAACCCGGTCCTCGTGCTAAAGAAGAACAACAAGTGGTGCATGTGCATAGACTACACGAGCCTCAACAAGGCCTGCCCCAAAGATCCCTTTGCCCTGCCAAGGATTAATCAAGTGATAGACTCCACGGCTGGATGCGAGCTGTTGAGTTTCTTGGATGCTTACTCAGGATACCACCAGATAAGACCGCCATTCGGAGCTTTCTACTACCTGACTATGACATTCGGCTGAAGAAATGCCGGTGCCACTTTTCAGCGTTGCATGCAGAAGTGCCTCCTCAAGCAGCTCGACAGAAATGCCCACGTCTACGTAGACGACATTGTGGTGAAGACGGAGAAGCGCGACACCTTGCTGGAAGACCTCAAGGAAACATTTGAGAACCTACGCCGGTTCCAGATCAAGCTCAACCCCGAGAAATGCGTGTTCGGAGTGCCAGCCGGCCAGCTCCTAGGCTTCCTGGTCTCCGAACGCGACATCGAATGTAACCCAGTAAAGATCAAGGCCATTGAGAGAATGGCGATTCCCACCAAACTTTGAGACGTCCAGAAGTTCACCGGGTGCTTGGCCTCCCTGAACCGCTTCATCAGCCGGCTCGGAGAGAAAGCTCTCCCCCTCTACCGCCTCATGAAGAAGACCACTCACTTCGAGTGGAACGATCAAGCCGCCCAAGCTTTTCACGAGCTGAAGAAGATGCTGGCTACGCCGCATGTCCTGGCGGCGCCGACTGAGAAAGAGCCCATGCTCCTCTACATTGCTGCAACCAGCCGGGTGGTCAGCACCGTCATCGTAGTCCATCGCCCAGAAGAGGGCCGAGCCCAGCCGGTCCAGAGGCCGGTGTACTATTTGAGCGAGGTGCTGTCTACCTCGAAGCAGAACTACCCGCACTACCAGAAGATGTGCTATGGCGTGTACTTCGCCGCCAAGAAGCTGAAGCCCTACTTCCAAGAGCACCCCATCACGGTCGTATGCACCGCCCCGCTTGCCGAGATCATAGGCAGCCGGGATGCATCCGGCCGGGTGGCGAAATGGGCCATCGAGCTGGCCCCCTACACGATCTTCTACCAGCCTCGCACCGCCATCAAGTCCCAAGCATTGGCCGACTTCCTCGTCGACTGGGCCGAGACCCAGTACCTACCGCCAGCTCCCGACTCCACTCATTGGCGCATGCACTTCGACATGTCCAAGATGCGCACCGGCTAGGGAGGCGGCGTCATCCTCACCTCTCCCAAAGGCAACAAGCTCAGATACACGCTGCAAATTCACTTTGCCGCCTGCAACAACGTGGCCGAGTACGAGGCGCTCATACACGGGCTCCGGCTTGCCAAAGAGCTCGGCATACACCGGATCCTATGTTACGGAGACTCAGACTTGGTAGTCCAGCAATCATCCGGCGACTGGGACGCCAAGGACGCAAATATGGCAAGCTACCGCTTCCTCGTTCAGCAGATCAGCGGGTACTTTGAAGGATGCGAGTTCCTCCACGTACCGCGAGCCGACAACGAGCCAGCTGATACCCTGGCTCGAATAGGCTCCACTCGGCAGGCAATACCAACCGGTGTCTCTCTGCAACACCTCCTCAAGCCGTCTATCAAGCCGTCTCCAGAGTCCGATTCCATCTTCGTGCCGCTTGACCCCGACGCGGCCAGGTCCGGCTCGAAGAACCAAGCAGGTGACCCGGGGGCTTCGATAGTCGGCCCGGGGACGTCAGTAGGCGGCTCGGGGACTTCCGTAGTTACGCCCGACCCGGGGACTACCACACCCGGCTCAGGGACTGCGGTAGTCGGCCCGGGGACTGCACCAACACAACAGGCGGCGGCCGACTCCGGCATTTCACCACCCATCCCGCCCGCCCTGGTCGCAGTAGCCATGTTGGCAATAGAAGAAGTCACAGCTCCATCATGGGCCAAGTCCATCCTCAACTTCCTAATAAACCAAGATCTGCTGGCTGACGAAACAGAGGCAAGACAAGTCCAACGCCGAGCCTGAGCATACGCAATCGTCAACAGAGAGCTCGTCAGGCGCAGTGTCACTGGAATCTTCCAGCGATGCGTCGGGCAAGAGAAGGGCATTGCAATCCTCAGAGACATCCACCAAGGAGAATGCGGCCACCATGCGGCCTCAAGATCACTCGTCGCCTAAGCTTTCCGCCATGGGTTCTTTTGGCCGACTACTTTGGATGACGCCAAGGAGTTAGTTAAACATTGCAAAGGGTGCCAAGTCTTCAGCTCCAAGCAACACATGCCGACTTCGGCACTCAAGACCATTCCCCTCACTTGGCCCTTCGCCGTTTGGGGACTGGACATGGTGGGCCCATTCAAGACGGCGCGCGGCGGCATGACACATCTGCTTGTGGCCGTGGACAAATTCACCAAATGGATTGAGGCAAAGCAGATCAAGAAGCTGAATGGGCCGACTGCCGTGAAATTCATCACAGATATAACAACTCGCTACGGCGTGCCACACAGCATCATCACCGACAACGGCACGAATTTCGCCAAGGGAGCATTAGCATGTTTCTGCGTGACGCAGGGCATCTGGTTGGACTTAGCGTTCGTTGCCCACCCGCAGTCAAACGGCCAAGTCGAGCGAGCCAACGGCCTCATCCTTTTGGGCATCAAGCCCTGACTGGTCGTACCACTGGAACGTTCGGCCGGCTGTTGGCTCGATGAGCTGCCGGCCGTCCTTTGGAGTCTGCGCACTACCCCAAACAAGTCAACCGGCTTCACTCCTTTCTTCCTCGTGTATGGTGCTGAGGCGGTCATCCCAACTGACATCGAGTTCGACTCGCCTCGGGTAACCATGTACACAGAGGCGGAGGCCAAGGAAGCACGAGAAGACGGCGTCGACCTGCTGGAAGAAGGCCGGCTGTTAGCCCTCAGCTGGTCCGCCATCTACCAGCAGGGCTTGCGCCGCTACCACAGCCGGAAGGTCAGACCAAGATCTTTCCAAGAAGGCGACCTCGTGCTCCGGCTGATCCAGTGAACAGTCGGCCAGCACAAGCTCTCGGCCCCTTGGGAAGGCCCTTTGTCATCAGCAGAGCGCTGGGAAATGACTCCTACTACCTGATCGACGCACAGAAGCCGAAGGTACGAAAGAGAGACGACTCCGGCAAGGAGTCGGAACGACCATGGAACGCCAACCTCCTCCGAAGATTTTACAGTTGAAATGCAGTATGTATCACGCTAACTTTTGTACTAAGTACGAGACAATAGGCCCCCCGAGGAGAGCTCGGGGACTGCCATCTTTTATCTATAAATAAAGAGTATCATGCTTATGATCATGTCATTACATTCACTTTTTTCGTCCGGCACCGGGTTCGACTAGTCGGCCCGGGGACTGGCCGCCTTGAGTTGTATTAGAAGTCCTACCCGCGGTCAGACAAGTAGTGTGCCGGCACCCAAGCCTTCTCTTGCCAAAAGTCGCAGTTTGAAGAACCGGCTGTTCGGCTGGCAAGAGTTAAAGGCAGGAAAGGACGCCCACACGAAAAACGGCTAGGGACTAACGGACTAATATAACAAAAGCCGCTTTTTCTCCCACCACCGACCGACTACCAGAGTAGCCGACCGGCCGGCTTCCATTCACCTTGCTTCAATCTAAGAAAGCTCGAGTTCTTGCCTTCCCCCCCAAAAAATAATAAATATATTTAGCCAAGTTCTTCCCTAGCCACAGGCTGTAGAGCAGCTGCCGGTTGGGAAGACAGCAGCCAGGGGAAGGCGGCAAAGGAAACAGCCTAAAGATAAAAAAGCATACGTGAATGAAAGCCAAACACACACACGATCATATTTACACAAAAGGCCTTCGAAAGGCCAACATTCAACATAGTTTGAATACACCCCCAGTGGGTGGAACTGCGCAAGTTTACTAAAAATTGTTCAAAGAGTAACAAGAAGGAAAAGCAAGGATGGCAGATTAAGCCAAGGGAGCGACTGGCGAGTCGGGAAGGTCGGTAGAGACGGCAGTGCTGGCTGGAGGAGTGGCCGGCTGGCGAACCTCGGCATGATCACCACCTCCCGCAGAGGGCGCGCTAGCACGCGCCTCGTTGCTGGAGGCACGTTTAGGCTGGGGCTGGCTGGCCGCTTCACCGGCCGGCTCGACGTCTTCACCTTCCTCTCCTTCGTCGTCTTCACCTTCATCGCTGGAAGCGATCTCCTCCGCCGAGTCCTCACCCGCTGCCGGGTCCAGCCCAAACCATTCCTTCGGCTGGGCAACGCCGTCGTCATTTATCTCAGGAGCAAAGACGCTGATGTCAGTGCACTCGGCGATCGTCGAGGCACGCTGAGCGATAGCCGGCCGCACCTCCTCCATGTCCTCGTCGGCCTCCAGCCGCCAGGTGCGCAGCTGGTCCAGGTTCAGCCTGGGATACCATGCTCGGACGAACTCCAGCGCCCGCCCAGCTCCAAGCCGGGCCGCCGATGCCTTCCAGGCCTCGAAGTGGCCAACCGCAACCTCCAGCCAGTCGGCAGTCCGACTCGGGGTGCGGGGAATTGCTTCGCCTGGCCAGAGGGCGGCCAACACTTGCGCCCCGGCGCGCTGGAGGTGGCGGAGCATGCGGTGAGCCGGCTGCAGCCGGTCTTGGACTGCCAAGAGTTGCTCCTCAAGCGTCCGGCTCGCGTCCGGCGCGATTTCAGCCCCCGCCTGCCGGCGCGCCTCGCGGTGGGCCTCGATGGTCTGGGTGGCAAAGACGGAGTAGCCGGGGAAGTAGTCTGCACAAAGAACAAAAAACAGCACAAGTCAGAACACAAATCAGGGGGCAAGGGGCAAGCAAGGAGTGAGGAAGGCGGCTTACCATCGATCAGATCCTCAACCCGACCGAAGCCCTCGCTCAGCGCTTGTTTTGCCTCAGCCCAGCCCACCGCTTCGGTCTCGAACTCAGCTTTGAGGGCATCCTTGCTGTCCTGCGCCTTCTTCAGGGCTGCCTTGTGGCTCTCCTCCTGGTCGGCCAACTTCTTTGCCAGGCGGTCACGCTCCAGGACCAAGGCGTTGTACTCTGCTTCCTTGGCGCGAAGGGCGGCCTGGGCCCCGCTGAGCTGCCCCCTCAAGTCGGCATTGGCTCCTGCAAGCGTGAAGACAAAGGAAAAATCAATAAGGAAGAAGTCGTCAGGGATGATCCGACCCGATTGCTCAGCAGTCGGCCCGAATCTCGGGGACTACACCCAGTGGGTGCGCTGACGCGCCCCCAAGGAGATGAACGAGACAAAGCACGCACTCCGGCTGTTGGTCCGGTCCTCGGTTTTCCGGCCCAGCTCCTGAGCCTGGGAGTTGAAGGAAGCAGTGCGGAGGTTATGGTATTCCTGGAAGATCAGACAGGATGCGAGGATAAGATAGCTGTCAGGACCTAGTAAGTTCCAAGCCGCCTGCTCAGCAGCCGACTCGGAACTCGGGGACTACACCCAGTAGGTGCGCTGACGCGCCCCCACGGAAGAAATCAAAAAAGCAAAACAACCAAGGCCAGAAGGCTCACCCGGATGACGGCCCGCGTCGTGAGGAACTCTTGGGTATATCGCTGCAGCGAAGCGGCCTGGGCTTGAAGCTGGTTCCGGACCTCCTCGGCCGCCGTGTTCAGCTCGGCCGTCCCCCCGCTGGGCGTCCACTCGGACGTGCTGCCGCTGGCCGCCTCCAGGGCCTCCGCCGTCTGGCTGGCGCCCGCAGCTCGGTGCGGCTCCGGCGCGGAGGTAGCTCCCCCTGCGCGCCGACGAAATGCCGGCTGCACCTCGAGGCCGGCCCCTGCCTCCGGCTCGCCCCCAGCCGGCTGCTTTGGCGCCGTGGCTGGTTGGCCGCTTTGGCCCGCTCCAGTCGGTGCCGTCTGCGGCGCCTCTTCCACGAAGACCACGTGGTCCTCCCTCCTCTCCATCACCGGCGGGTCTTGGTCGACCTCCTCTGATGGGGGCACGGGGATGTCGGGGGCCACGGCGCGGAGGGGAACGACGAGCAGCGGAGGCTGGTTGTGCGAGGCCTCCGCCTCCGTCTCCGCGGCTCCCGCCTCCGCCCGGGCCTTGGCCGCCGCGTCGGCTTGCTCCTTCGCCACCTGGGTGGTCCTTTGCTCCACCGCCTCCCGCTCCTCCCGCGCCTCCCGTGCGTTTCGCTCCGTGGCCTCCATGAGGTCGGCGCGGGGATCCACGCGGCGGGAGCCTGACGACCCTCCAGTCGGCCCGACTACGGAGCCGCCAGGACCTCGCTCAAGGGAAAGCGGTGCCCTGCCCGGCGAGTAAAGAAAGGTTTAGAAGAGCCTCAATCGAATAGGACAAAAAAAATACAAGACGTTTGACGACTTACGCCGAGATCGCTTGCAGCTGTTTCACCGCCTTGCGGAAGCGGGCCGCCTTCCCGGCCGCCTCATCCCGCTTGGTCGCCGCCGTGGAACCCTTGGATTTCTTCGGCCGGCTGCCGAAGTAGGTCGACACGGCCCGGCGTTTCTGCACGCCGCCACGGGCAGCCGGCGTGGCAGACGGGCCCGCGCCTTGATGATCAAGCGCCGGCTGGCGGTGCGGGGCGCGGCTTCGACCTCGTCATCATCCGCCCAGTCCTCGAGGCCGGCCCCGAGCCCCGAGCCCTGCGCCTCCTGCCTCATCGCCTTCCCCCCCGATGGCATCTTCCATGGCGGCCGCTCCCAGATCCGGATCATCGACGTCGTCCACCGTGCGGTCGGGGAGGAGCTGGCGCTCTACCCCTGCGGCCCCGGCCGTCGGCGGAAGAAGAGGGTTCTGCTGAGGGAAAACCAATTGATCAGAAGTCGGCCATCATGAGGCCGGCTACAAAAGGAAGAAAAGAAGAAAAACTTACGGCAGGCGGAGGGTTGGCGCGAGAATACGGCTCCTTGCCGTATCGCCAATCCTCGGCGAGCTTGCAGTTGGAGATGTAGTTCACCATGTAAGACACCTCGGCATGAGGCATCTCCCTGGTGCTCAGCCGGCACGGGTCGAAGTGGCCGCTCATCTGGCAAATCATGTGAGGCCTGCCTTGGAGCGGAAGTACTCGGCGCTCCATGAAGGCGGCCACCAGGTCGGCTCCGGTCAGGCCCTCCGACTGGATCATCACCCGGAGCCGAGAGACGGCTGCGTTCCCGGCCTGAGACAACGACCTGGCCTGGTAGCTCTACGAGGGTTGCCTCCCAGCTGGTGGGCCGGCTACGTAAGCCGGTAGGTTGACCAAGTCGCCTTGCTGGGCAACGTTCCTCACGTAAAAATAGGACTTTTGCCAGAGCTTCACCGACTGGATCAGCGGGATGGGCGGGAACGGATTGTTCTCGCCCGTCCGCCTCATGGCAATGAAGGCTCCGCAGGGGGCGGGCACGCCCGCGACAACGGTGCCGAGCTTGCTCTGGAAGAATTCTCCCCAGAGCTCGAGAGTGGGGAGAACCCCAAGAAGGCCCTCGCACAGGGTGATGAAAGCCGACAGCAGCATCACCGCGTTGGGCGTGAGGTGATGCGGCTGGATGTGGTAAAATTCAAGAAAAGCGCGAAGGAATCCGCTCGCTAGGAGGCTGAAACCGCGCAGGCAGTGCGAGCGGAAGATTACCCGCTCGCCCTCCTCCGGTGCCGGCGAAATCTCCCTCGCCGGCGCACGACGAACCCGCACGTAGTTCTCGCCCGGCAGACGCCGCGTCCTCCGGATGAACTCAACGTGGTCCTCGTGGATGTTGGAGCCATCCCACGAGCTCGACAACGCCATGGGAGCGACGCGGCGAGGAATAAGGCGATGCGACGGCGGAGACGCGCACGACCCCGCTACGGCGGGACCAAAGGAACCGAGAGGTCCGACGGCGGAGCGAGGGACAACGTGTAAGCGTCTGTCGCTCCCTCTCCTCCCCCTACTTATAGACCCGCGCGGCGGAGCCGAGGAGGCGTGGTGTGGGGGAACGTGGGATCAACTGCGCCCACTCCCCCACGTCCCGCGATTATTGCGCCCCGTTGGCGTAATAAAACCACCGCGGGAAGGCGAGCGGTCCATTGTGGGCCGCAGAAGATCCGCGCTCGGGCCGAGGCCTAGGAGTGGCGGGCCCGGGCCTGCGGCGGCGTCCCATCACGCGCGTGCGTTGGCAGGTTTTCCTTGCCACGTGGCCCGCAAGATGGCGCGCGGTCAGCTCGCAGGCCGACCCACGTTCCCGCCTACAAGAAACAGAGCTTTTCGAAGACGGCGCGCATAAGCAAAGCCGGCTCCTCAGGATAGGAAGCTGACCAAGCTTCTCGTCCCTTTGTCAGCCTCGAAGGTCGATCAGCTTCGTGGACTACTGTCGGAGTAAATGACCACGGGTAGCGTAGCCGGCTCCCCTGGCCCTTCTGAAAAAATAACGAGCCGATCCGGCCCTCAAGAATCCAAGATGTGGGGCAGCCTTCCCCTTGCCGGCTGTCTCCCAGACCGACTATCGGAAGGCGGCCTGGCTTTAGCCCTCATGAAGAAAGCCGCGGGAGGGCCGGCTCCAAGAAGCCGGCAGCAAGAAGCCGACTCCCACAAAGCGGTCAAGATCGTACCCTCGAAGTCTGCATCCACATAACGGCGATGTGATGGGGCGTGGCTAGAGTAAAGCCTCCAATCCCCGAATCCCGGAGCACGCCTGGCACAGTGCGCCATACGGGGTGGCCATGACCCGTCCGGCGCGGCACTGTTGCCATGTTGACCCTGATGTCACCCACGACGGGCTGTCAGCGCGGCCCACGGGCGGTAGGCCCCTTCCGACAGAGAGACACCCGAAGGCGGCCAGGCCTCCCCCCGTCGGCCCAAGACGGTGCCGGCTCCCCACAGCTGGCTTGCTTCCTCCCTCGAAGGAGACGCCCCATTAAGGGGACAAGACGAGGCGTGGCTATAGCGATTGCCCGCCGGGCGGCGGCATTGTAGCCACGCTTACCTCGGCGAAGCCCTCGTCACCAGGTTTGAGGCAACAGTGACCAGCCACCGACAAGGCCCTGGACAGTGGGGCCTGCCTGTCGACCAAGGAGCCGGCAGTCGGCGGGACCCACCAGCCGGCGGGCCCCAGCAGCCTGCGCAGAAGCCGGTGAGCGTAGACATAGACGGCTGGGGCCCATGCCCAGCCGGATTACCATTGTACCCTGGGGGTGGGCCTATATAAACCCCCCGGGGCACCCATGCAAAGGGTTGATCTGAGCTAGTTTTAGACACCACATAGAGAGGAGAGGAGAGCTAGCCGTGCCCTTCTTCTTCTTCTCGCCAAACAGCTCAAGGAGCATCTTGTAGCCACTCGCTCATCTAGTGATCATGCGGAGACCCCGCAGAGCAGCAGTAGGGGTGTTATCTCCTCGGAGAGCCCTGAAGCTGGGTAAGATTCGCCGGCGTGCATGTCTTCGCCTCATCCCGCTTCCAGGCACCGGCGACGTCTTACTGGCTCCCACAATGATAAGCCACCCGTTAGCATATGTCGCACCTACCACCCGACATTTTGCGCCCACCGTGGGGCGGTACTATGCTACCGCGCTGCTGCTGGTTTCGCAGTCCGGGCGGGACCATCTTCTTCATCATCCGCGGCGTCGCGCCATCCCTCCGGTAGCGCTCGAGGGCTCGACTTCGACCTGCCCCAGAGCGGCCGCGCGGGGCGGCATGTCCTCATCGTCGGCCTCGTCGCCTTCGTCACCACCATCGCAACACCGGCCGTCCGTCCGCGCGCGCCCCTTGCGGGGCCTCGTTTCGGTCGGCCGTGGCCGTCCACGCGCTGCTCGTGTCGGCTCCCCTCCGCGCTACACCTTGCTCTGGCTGGAACGCGCATTGGCTCCTCCACATGCCATCTTTGCGAGCTAGCTAGATGCAAGTCAAAGTATGGTCAAACCATAGCCATAAATGCCTCGTCCACTCTATTAAAAACTTGTCAGATGCAAGTCGGGCATTGCCCCGTACATTAGCCATACTCTGCCTCGCTCCTTTCCACCACGGCCATCCGGAATACGCCCGCCTCCGCACGCTGCTCCGGGCGCTGCTTCAGCCCTGCTGCTCCCTTCCCGCGGCATCGCTGCAGCCCCCTACGCGCTGGGCCGCTGCTCCGTGCTGCTTCAACTCCGCTGCTCCCCTGCCCAAGCCTGGAGGTCTACATCGCCCGTTGGGAGCTGGCCGGTTCCTCCGCCCCGCGCCTCCCAGCCAGCGTTCGCCTCCTGCTCCGTTGTCCGCCACTCACGCACGCGCGCGCATGCTCGCGGACGAGGCTCCGCCCCTCTGGCTCCTCCGCGCTCGTGAGCGTCCGGTCGCCTTCCCGGACGGGATCCGCTCGCTCTGCCGGGCCGCCTCTCCGGGACCCCCGCGCGCGGCTCCGCCCTCCCGCGTGCCCCCGCGTGGATGACTCCGCCCGCGCCGACTACGGCCGCGTCCCGGCCCGGCCGCCTGCCGGCTTCGGCCTGCCGTATGCGCTAGCTGCGACCCTGTCCCGATCCGGCCTCGCTGCCGCTTCCCGCAGCCGGCTCCGCGCCCGCTCCTGCTGCTGACTTCGCGGCAGCCCCGCGCCGGCTTCCCGCCCCGAGCTGGCCGGCCTCCGCGCTCCCTGGCCGGCTTCCACGACAGCCCCTTCCGGCTCTGGTCCCCGCTCCACCTCCTCGACGCACCAGGCTCCGGCTCCTTCCCCGTGTCGGCTTCGCTCCGCCTCCCGGGTGCGCCTCGCGCCGACTCCGAACCCGGCCGCCTGCTAGCTTCGTGCCGGCTTCTGCCCGTCGTGCCCGCCTTCCCCGGCTCCCGCGTGCTAGCCCCGCTCGCCGCCTTGCCTGGCCGGCTCCGCCTCCCTTCACGGGGCGCCGCTCCGCTTCGCGCCATGCCCAGCTCCTGCCGGTTGCGTCTGTGCACTCTATTGCCGGCTGCAGAGGCGGAAACAAAAAAAATAGAAGTGGGCTTCTGAAAAAGGAAGCAGAAGAAGAAATGTCTGTCCGGCTGTACGGGCAGACAACAAGAAGAAGACAAAGTAGTCGCTGGGAGATCCGGCCCGACTGCTCAGCAGTCGGCCCGAATCTCGGGGGCTACACCCAGCGGGTGCGCCGACGCGCCCCCGCGAATAAGAAGACAAAGTAGTCGCCGGGAGATCCGGCCCGACTGCTCAGCAGTCGTCCCGAATCTCGGGGGCTACACCCAGCGGGTGCGCTGACGCGCCCCCGCGAAGATTGTAGACAAGAGAAGAGTTTTGTCCGGCTTCCAGCAGCCGCCAGAAGAGAACAAGAAGAAAAAAGGTGCTGCAAGACGCCTCGCCGCCTGGCCGGTCGAGCCTGACCGGCCGGGACCCCGTCGGGCACCCGGAGGCTCAACCTCCGTCTCGACTACACGAAAATCAGTGTGAGCTCGTCACCCGCATATTTTTTGCACCGCAAGAGCACGTATAACCCCGAGCGATGCTCGGGGGCTATCTCCGCATTTTATTACAGTTGCATCACTGCTCGCCCTGGTGCCAGCCAGAGTTGGCCCAGGGGCTGACCGCTTGGCCTGAGACGTTAGATCCTGCAGATGGTTTAGTACCGTGTGTGGTACCAATGGCCCACTCTTAGTCACAGACCGCAGAGCGGCTGTCCGACTAGCAAGAGTGAGCGCTGGAGGCCACCCACGCGAAAAACGTCCGGGAAGAAAAACGGATCGGGCGATCCGGCCGTTTTCTTTACAAGTATCTAATCGGTTGAATCTGCTCCCAGACTCTGAGTACTGTACACTCCACTTCCCGGCCCACTCTCAGCCACAGACCGCAGAGCGGCTGTCCGGCAAGCGAGAGCACAAGCCAAAAAGCAGAGGGAACACAAAAAAGATTGAAGGGGGCTCGGACGAAACTGAGTCGGCACCCTCCGCACAAAACTTGCAATGCCAAAAGCAAACATTTGATATATCTGTGTGGACTAAATTTGTCTTTTTATGATTATTTTCCATGAACACTTGCCAAAAAAACCTCTGCCCAACTTTGCCAAGTTGCCCGGAGGCTTGGGGGCTACTGTCGGAGTAATTGGACACATATACCCCGAAGACGGCGAGACAATAAATCAAGACACCGGGGCTAGCAAAGCCCCTCAGTCCGACTGCCCGGCCGCTCCTGTCGGCTCCCCGTCCGACTGCTCTGCCCGGCCGGCTGCCTACTGCCAGCTGCCGACTACGCCAACCAGCCGGCTGCCGACTGCGCCAACCAGCCGGCTGCCGACTGCAGCCCAACCCGACACCGACAAGACTCCGACGGGACGGCCATACCACGCACGACACAGCTGTACCGCGACGCCATCATCTACAGTGTACCTGTCCCCTTGGCACTATTCTATAAAGTGCCCAGGGGACAAGCATGACATGCACCATGTCCCATACATGGCTTGGCTTGTAAGCTACCCAAGGTAGCTTACAACTAACGCCATGTCCCATGCCCACTACACACTATATATAGCTAGCTCCATCCATCCATCCATCCATCCATCCATCAGGAGAAGACACACACATGGACTCACACCCTCACGCATGCATACTAGCTAGCAAGATAGCTAGCTAGCACACACACATGCCATTCGGCCACTGGAGCTTGCATGCTCATCCGGCCATCCACATATATACGAGGCCAGATGCCTACGGCACTGACCTCAGATACAGCTCCAGGAGCACTTTGTACTGCCTGATGTACACTCAGATATATACTCAGACATGCAGGAGTAGGGGTGTTATCTCTCCGGAGAGCCCCGAACCTGAGTAAACTAGCGCGTGCTACTCGCATACCCATCCCTGGATATTCCTACAGCAGTCTTGCCCTCACACGAAGCCACCTTGTGGCATATGTCGTCTTGCACCCCCCGTGAGAATACCACGACATTTGGCGCCCAACGAGCCAGCTGATACCCTGGCTCGAATAGGCTCCACTCGGCAGGCAATACCAACCGGTGTCTCTCTGCAACGCTTCCTCAAGCCGTCTATCAAGCCGTCTCCAGAGTCCGATTCCATCTTCGAGCCGCTTGACCCCGATGCGGCCAGGTTCGGCTCGAAGAACCAAGCAGGTGACCCGGGGGCTTCGATAGTCGGCCTGGGGACGTTAGTAGGCGGCTCGGGGACTTTCGTAGTTACGCCCGACCCGGGGACTGCCACACCCGGCTCGGGGACTGCGGTAGTCGGCCCGGGGACTGCACCAACACAACAGACGGCGGCCGACTCCAGCATTTCACCACCCAGCCCGCCCGCCCTGGTCGCAGTAGCCGTGTTGGCAATAGAAGAAGTCATAGCTCCATCATGGGCCTAGTCCATCCCCAACTTCCTAATAAACCAAGATCTGCCGGCTGACGAAACAGAGGCAAGACAAGTCCAACGCCGAGCCGGAGCATACACAATCGTCAACAGAGAGCTCGTCAGGCGCAGTGTCACTGGAATCTTCCAGCGATGCGTCGAGCAAGAGATGCGTCAACAGAGAGCTCGTCAGGCGCAGTGTCACGCTAACTTTTGTACTAAGTACGAGACAATAGGCCCCCCGAGGAGAGCTCGGGGACTGCCATCTTTTATCTATAAATGAAGAGTATCATGCTTATGATCATGTCATTACATTCACTTTTTTCGTCCGGCATCGGGTTCGACTAGTCGGCCCGGGGACTGGCCACCTTGAGTTGTATTAGAAGTCCTACCCGCGGTCAGACAAGTAGTGTGCCGGCACCCAAGACTTCTCTTGCCAAAAGTCGCAGTTCGAAGAACCGGCTGTCCGGCTGGCAAGAGTTAAAGGCAGGAAAGGACGCCCACACGAAAAACGGCTAGGGACTGACGGACTAATATAACAAAAGCCGGTTTTTCTCCCACCACCGACCGACTACCAGAGTAGCCGGCCGGCTGGCTTCCATTCACCTCGCTTCAATCTAAGAAAGCTTGAGTACTTGCCTTCCCGCCCAAAAAATATATATAGCCAAGTTCTTCCCTAGCCATAGGCTGCAGAGCAGCTGCCGGTTGGGAAGACAGCAGCCAGGGGAAGGCGGCAAAGGAAACAACCTAAAGATAAAAAAGCATACGCAAATGGAAGCCACACACACACACGATCATATTTACACAAAAGGCCTTCGAAAGGCCAGCATTCAACATAGTTTGCATAGACCCCCAGTGGGTAGAACTGCGCAAGTTTAATAAAAAATGTTCAAAGAGTAACATGCAGGAAAAGCAAGGACGGCAGATTAAGCCAAGGGAGCGACTGGCGAGTCGGGCAGGTCGGTAGAGACGGCAGTGCTGGCTGGAGGAGTGGCCGGCTGGTGAACCTCGGCATGATCACCACCTCCCGTAGAGGGCGCGCTAGCACGCGCCTCATTGCTGGAGGCACGTTCAGGCTGGGGCTGGCTGGCCGCTTCACCGGCCGGCTCAACGTCTTCGCCTTCCTCTCCTTCGTCGTCTTCACCTTCATCGCTGGAAGCGATCTCCTCCGCCGAGTCCTCACCCGCTGCCGGGTCCAGCCCAAACCATTCCTCCGGCTGGGCAACGCCGTCGTCATTTATCTCAGGAGCAAAGACGCTGATGTCAGTGCACTCGGCGATCGTCGAGGCACGCTGAGCGATAGCCGGCCGCACCTCCTCCATCTCCTCGTCGGCCTCCAGCCGCCAGGTGTGTAGCTGGTCTAGGTTCAGCCCGGGATACCAGGCTCGGACGAACTCCAGCACCCGCTCAGCTCCAAGCCGGGCCGCCGATGCCTTCCAGGCTTCAAAGCGGCCAACCGCGACCTCTAGCCAGTCGGCAGTCCGACTCGGGGTGCGGGGAATCGCTTCGCCTGGCCAGAGGGCGGCCAACACCTGCGCCCCGGCGCGCTGGAGGCGGCGGAGCATGCGGTGAGCCGGCTGCAGCCGGGCTTGGACTGCCAAGAGTTGCTCCTCAAGCGTCCGGCTCGCGTCCGGCGCGATTTCAGCCCCCGCCTGCCGGCGCGCCTCGCGGTGGGCCTTGATGGTCTGGGTGGCAAAGACGGAGTAGCCGGGGAAGTAGTCTGCATAAAGAACAAAAAGCAGCACAAGTCAGAACACAAATCAGGGGGCAAGGGGCAAGCAAGGAGTGAGGAAGGCGGCTTACCATCGATCAGATCCTCAACCCGGCCGAAGCCCTCGCTCAGCGCTTGTTTTGCCTCAGCCCAGCCCGCCGCTTAGGTCTCGAACTCAGCTTTGAGGGCGTCCTCGCTGTCCTGCGCCTTCTTCAGGGCTGCCTTGTGGCTCTCCTCCTGGTTGGCCAACTTCTTGGCCAGGCGGCCACGCTCCAGGACCAAGGCGTTGTACTCTTCTTCCTTGGCGCGAAGGGCGGCCTGGGCCCCGCTGAGCTGCCCCCTCAAGTCGGCATTGGCTCCTGCAAGCGTGAAGACAAAGGAAAAATCAATAAGGAAGAAGTCGTCAGGGAAGATCCGACCCGACTGCTCAGCAGTCGGCCCGAATCTCGGGGACTACACCCAGTGGGTGCGCTGACGCGCCCCCATAGGAGATGAACGAGACAAAGCACGCACTCCGGCTATTGGTCAGGTCCTCGGTTTTCCGGCCCAGCTCCTGAGCCTAGGAGTTGAAGGCAGCAGCGCGGAGGTTATGGTATTCCTGGAAGATCAGATAGGATGCGAGGATAAGATAGCTGTCAGGACCTAGTAAGTTCCAAGCCGCCTGCTCAGCAGCCGACTCGGAACTCGGGGACTACACCCAGTAGGTGCGCTGACGTGCCCCCACGGAAGAAATCAAAAAAGCAAAACAAGCAACGCCAGAAGGATCACCCGGATGACGGCCCGCGTCATGAGGAACTCTTGGGTATATCGCTGCAGCAAAGCGTCTGGGCTTGAAGCCGGTTCCGGACCTCCTGGGCCATCGTGTTCAGTTCGGCCGTCCCCCCGCTGGGCGTCCACTCGGACGTGCTGGCGCTGGCCGCCTCCAGGGCCTCCGCCGTCTAGCTGGCGCCCGCAGCTCGGTGCGGCTCCGGCACGGAGGTAGCTCCCCCTGCGCGCCGGCGAAATGCCGGCTGCACCTCGAGGCCGGCCCCTGCCTCCGGCTCGCCCCGGCCGGCTACTCTGGCACCGCGGCTGGTTGGCCGCTTTGGCCCGCTCCAGTCGGCGCCGTCTGTGGCGCCTCTTCCACGAAGACCACGTGGTCCTCCCTCCTCTCCCTCACCGGTGGGTCTTGGTCGACCTCCTTCGACGGGGGCACGGGGATGTCGGGGGCCACGGTGCGGAGGGGAACGACGAGCGGCGGAGGCTGGTTGTGCGAGGCCTCCGCCTCCGTCTCCGCGGCTGCCGCCTCCGCACGGGCCTTGGCTGCCGCGTCGGCTTGCTCCTTCGCCGCCTGGGCGGTCCTTCGCTCCACCGCCTCCCGCTCCTCCTGCGCCTCCCGTGCGTTCCGCACCGTGGCCTCCATGAGGTCGGTGCGGGGATCCACACGGCGGGAGCCTGACGACCCTCCAGTCGGCCCGACTACGGAGCCGCCAGGACCTCGCTCGATGGAAAGCGGTGCCCTGCCCGGCGAGCAAAGAAAGGTTTAGAAGAGCCTCAATCGAAGAGGACAACAAAAAAAATACAAGACGTTTGACGACTTACGCCGAGATCGCTTGCGGCTGTTTCACCGCCTTGCGGAAGCGGGCCGCCTTCACGGCCGCCTCATCCCGCTTGGTCACCGCCGTGGAACCCTTGGATTTCTTCGGCCGGCTGCCGAAGTAGGTCGACGCGGCCCGACGTTTCTGCGCGCCGCCACGGGCAGCCGGCGCGGCAGACGGGCCCGCTCCTTGATGATCAAGCGCCGGCTGGCGGTGCGGGGCGGCTTTGACCTCGTCATCGTCCGCCCAGTCCTCGAGGCCGGCCCCAAGCCCCGCGCCTCCTGCCTCGTCACCTTCCCCCACGATGGCATCTTCCATGGCGGCCGCTCCTAGGTCCGGATCATCGACGTCGTCCACCGTGCGGTCGGGGAGGAGCTGGCGCTCTATCCCTGCGGCCCCGGCCGTCGGCGGAAGAAGAGGGTTCTGCTGAGTGCAAACCAATTGATCAGAAGTCGGCCATCATGAGGCCGGCTACAAAAGGAAGAAAAGAAGAAAAACTTATGGCAGGCGGAGGGTTGGCGCGAGAATACGGCCCCTTGCCGTATCGCCAATCCTCGGCGAGCTTGCAGTTGGAGATGTAGTTCACCATGTAAGATACCTCGGCATGAGGCATCTCCCTGGTGCTCAGCCGGCACGGGTCGAAGCGGCTGCTCATCTGGAAAATCATGTGAGGCCGGCCTTGGAGCGGAAGTACTCGGCGCTCCACGAAGGCGGCCACCAGGTCGGCTCCGGTCAGGCCATCTGACTGGATCATCACCCGGAGCCGGGAGACGGCTGTGTTCCCGGCCTGAGACAACGACCTGGTCCGGTAGCTCCACGAGGGTTGCCTCCCAGCCGGCGGGCCGGCTACGTAAGCCGGCAGGTTCACGAAGTCGCCTTGTTGGGCGACATTCTTCACGTAAAAATAGGACTTTTGCCAGAGCTTCACCGACTGGATCAGCGGGATGGGCGGGAACGGATTGTTCTCGCCCGTCCGCCTCATGGCAATGAAGGCTCCGCATTGGGCGGGCACGCCCGCGACAACGGTGCCGAGCTTGCTCTGGAAGAATTCTCCCCAGAGCTCGAGAGTGGGGAGAACCCCAAGAAAGCCCTCGCACAGGGTGACGAAAGCCGACAGCAGCATCACCGCGTTGGGCGTGAGGTGATGCCGCTGGAGGTGGTAAAATTCAAGAAAAGCGCGAAGGAATCCGCTCGCCGGGAGGCCGAAGCCGCACAGGCAGTGCGAGCGGAAGATTACCCACTCGCCCTCCTCCGGTGCCGGCGAAATCTCCCTCGCCGGCGCACGACGAACCCGCACGTAGTTCTCGCCCGGCAGACGCCGCGTCCGGCGGAGGAACTCAACATGGTCCTCGTGGATGTTGGAGCCATCCCACGAGCTCGACAATGCCATGGGAGCGACGCGGCGAGGAACAAGGCGATGCAACGGCGGAGACGCGCACGACCCCGCTACGGCGGGACCAAAGGAACCGAGAGGTCCGACGGCGGAGCGAGGGACAACGTGTAAGCGTCTGTCGCTCCCTCTCCTCCCCCTACTTATAGACCCGCGCGGCGGAGCCGAGGAGGCGTGGTGTGGGGGAACGTGGGATCAACTGCGCCCACTCCCCCACGTCCCGTGATTATTGCGCCCTGATGGCGTAATAAAACCGCCGCTGGAAGGCAAGCGGTCCGTTGTGGGCCGCAGAATATCCGCGCTCGGGCCGAGGCCTAGGAGTGGCGGGCCCGGGCCTGCGGCGGCGTCCCATCACGCGCGTGCAATGGCAGGTTTTGCTTGCCACGTGGCCCGCGGGATGGCGCGCGGTCAGCTCGCAGGCCGACCCACGTTCCCGCCTACAAGAAACGGAGCTTTCCGAAGACGGCACGCATAAGCAAAGCCGGCTCCTCGGGATAGGAAGCTGACCAAGCTTCTCGTCCTTTTGTCAGCCTCGAAGCTCGATCAACTTTGGGGACTACTGTCGGAGTAAATGACCACGGGTAGCCTAGCCGGCTCCCCCTGGCCCTTCTGAAAAAATTACGAGCCGATCCGGCCCTCAAGAATCCAAGACGTGGGGCCGCCTTCCCCTTGCCGGCTGTCTCCCAGGCCGACTATCGGAAGGCGGCACGGCTTTAGCCCTCATAAAGAAAGCCGCGGGAGGGCCGGCTCCAAGAAGCCGGCAGCAAGAAGCCGACTCCCACAAAGCGGTCAAGATCGTACCCTCGAAGTCTGCATCCACATAACGGCGATGTGATGGGGCGTGGCTAGAGTAAAGCCTCCAATCCCCGAATCCCGGAGCACGCCTGGCACAGTGCGCCATACGGGGTGGCCATGACCCGTCCGGCGCGGCACTGTTGCCATGTTGACCCTGATGTCACCAACGACGGGCTGTCAGCGCGGCCCACGGGCGGTAGGCCCCTTCCGACAGAGAGACACCCGAAGGCGGCCAGGCCTCCCCCCGTCGGCCCAAGACAGGGCCGGCTCCCCACAGCCAGCTTGCTTCCTCCCTCGAAGGAGACGCCCCATTAAGGGGACAAGACGAGGCGTGGCTACAACGATTGCCCGCCGGCGGCGGCACTGTAGCCACGCTTACCTCGGCAAAGCCCTCGTCACCAGGTTTGAGGCAACAGTGACCAGCCACCGACAAGGCCCTGGACAGTGGGGCCTGCCTGTCGACCAAGGAGCTGGCAGCCGGCGGGCCCCAGCAGCCGGCGCAGAAGCCGGCGAGCGTAGACACAGATGGCTGGGGACCACGCCTAGCCGGATTACCATTGTACCCCCGGGGGTGGGCCTATATAAACCCCCCGGGGCACCCATGCAAAGGGTTGATCTGAGCTAGTTTTAGACACCACATAGAGAGGAAAGGAGAGCTAGCCGTGCCCTTCTTCTTCTTTTTCTCGCCAAACAGCTCAAGGAGCATCTTGTAGCCACCTGTTGGCATATGTCGCACCTACCACCCGACACCACTGGCTCACCAGGATCGCCAAGGGAGACGGCCTCCTGCCACCCCCGCCTGCTGGGCAGCCGCTTCCGCCTCTGCCCCAGCAGCCGGCAGTCAGGCCAGTCGACGCAGTACAAGACGAGTACCCTGAAGAGCACGGAGCCTATGTGGTGTTCACCAGTGTGGCTGACGACCGACGCAGCAGGCGGCTGCAGCGACAAGAGGTGAACGCGGTAGCCTCAGAGACGCCAGAGTTCATGCACTGGTCAGAGAGGCCCATCAGCTGGAGCAGGGCTGACCACCCAGAAGTGATGCCGAGTCGGGCTCCTACGCCTTGGTCCTGGACGCCACCTTTGCCACGGACAAACGGGCCGCGCGTTTTTCGCGAGTTCTGATAGATGGGGGCAGCAGCATCAACATCCTGTACAAGGACACCATGGAGAAGTTAGGAATCAAGCAGACACAGCTTCAGAACAGCCGGACTGTGTTCCATGGCATTGTTCCTGGGCTTTCCTGTTCACCAATCGGCAAGATCCTGATTGACGTCCTCTTTGGGGACAAAGATCACTTCCGAAGAGAGTCTGTTTGGTTTGAGGTGGTGGACCTCGAGAGCCCGTACCATGCGCTACTTGGTCGGCCCGCCTTGGCCAAGTTCTTGGCGGTCCCCCACTACGCCTACCTCAAGATGAAGATGCCCAGTTCCAGGGGAATTCTGGCTGTGGCCGGCGACTACCGGAAGTCGTCCGCTTGCGCGGCCGAGAGCAGTCGGCTGGCTGAGTCCCTGGTGATTGCGGCCGAGAAGCGACTACTTGAGCCAGCTGTGGCGATGGCCGGCAAGCAGTCGGAGATATCGCCCGACCTGAAGGAGTCGGAAGCCGAAGGTTCGTTCAAGCCGGCCAAAGAGACAAAGAAGATACCCTTGGATCCGGAGCACCCAGAGAGGTACGCTGTCGTAGGTGCAAACCTCGACAGCAAATAGGAAGGCGAGATCGTCGATTTCCTCCGTGAGAATCGGGACATCTTTGCGTGGTCTCCCAAAGACATGCAGGTGTGCCGACGGAATTCGCCGAGCACAAGTTACACGTCCGATCTGATGCAAAGCCGGTCAGGCAGCCCCTGCGCCGCTTATCAGAAGAGAAGAGAAGAGTTGTCGGAGAAGAGATAGCCTGACTCCTAGCAGCCGGCTTCATTATGGAAGTTTTCTTCCCGGAGTGGCTGGAAAATCCGGTCCTGGTGCTAAAGAAGAACAAGCAATGACGAATGTGTATTGACTACACGAGCCTCAACAAGGCCTGCCCCAAGGACCCGTTTGCTCTGCCGAGAATTGATCAGGTGATAGACTCCACAGCTGGATGCGAGCTGTTGAGTTTCTTGGATGCGTACTCAGGATATCACCAGATCAAGCTGAACCCGGCTGATAGATTGAAGACCGCCTTCATCACGCTGTTTGGAGCATTCTGCTACCTCACCATGACGTTCGGCCTGAGGAATGCCGGCGCCACCTTTCAGCGTTGCATGCAGAAGTGCCTCCTCAAGCAGCTCGGTAGGAACGCCCACGTTTACGTGGATGACGTAGTGGTGAAGACAGAAAAGCGAGGAACATTGCTAGAGGACCTCAAGGAGACCTTTGAGAACCTGCGCCGATTCCAGATCAAGCTCAACCCCGAGAAGTGTGTCTTCGGAGTACCAGCCGGCCAGCTGCTAGGTTTCCTGGTCTCTGAACGCGGCATAGAATGCAACCCAGTAAAAATGAAGGCCATCGAGAGAATGGAGGTACCTAGCCGACTGCTGGATGTGCAGAAGTTCACCGGCTGCTTGGCGTCCGTCAGCCGATTCATCAGTCGGCTGGGCGAGAAAGCTCTCCCCTTATACCAACTCATGAAGAAGACCACTTTTTTTCGCGTGGAACCATAAGGCGGACGAAGCTTTTCACCAGTTGACGAAGATGCTAACTACTCCACCCGTCCTGGCGGCTCTGACTCCCAAGGAACCTATGCTCCTGTACATCGCCGCGACCAGCCGAGTAGTCAGCACAGTCATTGTAGTAGAGCGCAAGGAGGAAGGCAAGGTGCTACCTGTCCAGAGACCAGTATATTACCTGAGCGAGGTACTGTCGACGTCCAAGCAGAACTACCCCCACTACCAGAAGATGTGCTATGGCGTGCACTTTGCTGCCAAGAAATTGAAGCCTTACTTTCAAGAACATCCAATCATGGTGGTCTGCACGGCTCCACTTGCCGATATCATCAGCAGCCGTGATGCCTCTGGTCGAGTGGCCAAGTGGGCCATAGAGCTGGCTCCTTACACCATCTACTACCAGCCCCGCACCTCTATCAAATCACAAGCACTGGCCGACTTCCTCGTCGAATGGGCCGAGACCCAGTACCTGCCTCCAGCACCCGACTCCACCCATTGGCGGATGCACTTCGACGGCTCCAAGATGCGCACTGGCTTGGGAGCCGGCGTCGTCCTCACCTCTCCTAAAGGCGACAAGCTCAAATTTGCACTGCAAATCTATTTTGCCGCCTCCAACAACGTGGCCGAGTACGAGGCGCTCATTCACGGGCTCCAGCTTGCCAAAGAACTTGGCATCTGCCGGATCTTGTTTTATGGCGACTCGGACTTAGTGGTCCAGCAATCGTCTGGCGACTGGGACACCAAAGACGCAAACATGGCGAGCTACCGTTACCTTGTGCAGCAACTCAGCGGGTATTTCGAAGGGTGCGAGTTCCTCCATGTGCCAAGAAACGACAACGACCAAGCAGACGCCTTGGCACGAATCGGCTCTACCCGCCAAGCAATACCATCTGGCGTCGCCCTTGAACGCCTCCTCAAGCCGTCTGTCAAGCCTTCACCAGAATCAGACTCCATCTTTGTGTCGGCTCCTCCCGAAGACGGCGGACCCGACTCCAGAGTTCCGGCAGTCGGAACGGGGACTTTGGCGGATGACCCCAAAGCTGCCACGGTCGAGCCCGGCCCGGGGACTGCGGTGACGAACTTGGAGATTCCAGAGCTCGGCCCAAGGACCGAGCCAGTCGGCCTGGGGACTTCATCAGCCCAACAAGCGGTTGTTGACTCCAGCCCGCCGCCTCCCAGCCCAGCTGCCCTCGTCCAAGTCGCAGTTCTGATAGTCGACGAAATAGCAACACCCTCATGGGCCCAGCCCATCCTCAAATTTCTGGTGAACAAAGAGCTACCAACTGATGAGACCTCAGCTCGGCAAGTACAACGCCGGGCAGCAGCCTATAACATAATCAACAGAGAGCTGGTCAGGCGCAGCGTCACTGGTGTCTACCAGCGCTGCGTAGAGCCAGAGCAAGGCCAGGCAATCCTCAAAGACATCCATCAAGGCGAATGTGGCCACCATGCGGCTTCAAGAGCACTCGTTGCCAAAGCTTTTCAGCACGGTTTCTTTTGGCCGACTGCCTTGGAAGAGGCCAAGGAGTTGGTCCAAAAATGCAAAGGGTGCCAGAAGTTCAGCTCCAAGCCGCAGCAGCCGGCTTCCGCGCTTAAGACCATCCCCATTGCTTGGCCTTTCGCAGTTTGGGGTCTAGGCATGGTGGGACCATTCAAAATAGCACGAGGCGGTCTAACTCACCTACTTGTCGCAGTGGACAAGTTCACCAACTAGGTGGAAGTGAAGCCAATCAAGAAACTGAACGGTCCGACTGCCGTGACCTTCATCACCGATATCACAATTCTGTACGGCATACCACACAACATCATCACCGACAACGGCACAAATTTTGCCAAAAGCGCCTTGGCCCGTTTCTGCGCAACACAGGACATCCGACTGGACCTAGCATCCGTCGCCCACCTGCAGTCAAACGGCCAAGTGGAGCGAGCAAACGGCCTCATCCTATCCGGCATCAAGCCTCGGTTGATCGAGCCTCTAGAGCGCTCGGCTGGCTGCTGGCTCGACGAGCTGCCAGCCGTACTCTATAGTCTGCGCACGACTCCAAACAAGTCAACCGGCTTCACGCCCTTCTTCCTCGTCTATGGTGCCGAAGCCGTCATCCCAATGGACATAGAGTTCGACTCCCCACGAGTCACCATGTACACCAAGGAGGAAGCAGAAGAAGCACGACAAGACGGTGTCGATCTTCTGGAAGAGGGCCGGCTGTTGGCACTCAGCCGGTCCAGCATCTACCAGCAGAGCCTGCGTCGATACCACAACAGGAAGGTCAGGCCAAGATCTTTCCAAGAAGGCAACCTTGTACTCCCGCTGATCCAGCGAACAGCCGGCCAGCACAAGCTCTCGCCACCTTGTGAAGGCCCTTTCATCATCAGCAAAGTACTAGGCAACGACTCCTACTACCTGATCGACGCTCAGAAGCCCCGAGCACGCAAGAGGGACGACTCCGGCAAGGAGACAGAGCGGCCATGGAACGCAAATCTTCTCCGAAGATTTTACAGTTGATGCAGTATGTACCACGCTACCTTTTGTATTAAAATACCAAGACTTTGGGCCCCCCGAGACGAGCTCGGGGACTGCCCCCTTTTGTCTGTATGATAAAAATTATGCCTACAAGTATGTTACCCTTTGTCATGCCGCTTGGCACTGGGCTCGACAAGTCGGCCCGGGGACTTGCTGCCTTGCACTATGAAATGCTTCCTGCAGTCGGACAAGTAGTGTGTAAACGCCTAAGCCGTCTCCTGCCAGAAGCCGCAGCTCGCAGAGCGACTGTATGGTGGGCAGCAGTAAGGTAGAATGGGCATTCGCAAGAAAAATGGCTAAGGACCCAAAGCATAAAACATAGCTCAAGACGGCTTCCAAGCCATTCTCGCAAACTGACTCTCGGACAGTCGGATTGTCGTTTTCTATCCAACTTGCTCAAACAATCTTGAAATCGGCTAAGTACTTGCTTTCCCAAAGTAGCCTAGCACTTGATCCAGCAATAGTCTGTAGAACGGCTGTCCGATTGGCAAGGCAGGCAACTAGGAGAAAGCGGCAAAGGAAAACAGCCAAAAAGAACAATGAGCAAGAAAAGATAGACACATATATATATATATATAACACAGGCCCTTTGCCGAATTGTCAAGCAGAGGTTCAAAATACACCCGCGCGGGTGGAATTGTGCGAATTAACAAGTTCTTCAAAATACTACTGAAGCAGATAAAACAAAGGACACAACGACAGCTTAGGAGGCAGCAGACGGAGTCGGGGGGTCAGAGGAGGCGCCAGCGTCAGTCGTCGGGGCGGTCGGCCAGCTAGTCTCGGCTTGATGGCCTCCGGCAGCAGTCGGATCGGTCGCACGCGGCTTGTTGCTGGAGGCACGGTCGGGCTGAGGCTGGCCGTCTGCTCCGTCTTCTGGTGCCTCTGCCTCGCCCTCACCCTCCGCCTCGTCCTCCTCCTCGACGCTGGAGCCGATCACCTCCGCCGAGTCTTTATCGTAGTCTGGGTTCATCCCAAACCACTCCGGCGGCACCTCCTCGCCGTCTTCAGACCGCTCGGGGACGAAGATGCTCGTGTCGGTGTACTCGGCGATCGCCGGAGCACGCTTGACAAGGGCGTCTTCCGCAGCCGCCTGCTCTGGCTGGGCCTCCGACAGAAGCGTGGCCAACCGGTCTAGATCCAGCCCCAGGTACCACGCCTTGACGAACTCCAAGGCCCAGCGTGCTCCAGCCCGGTCCGAAGAGCCCTTCCAGGCCTCGAGGCGACCAGCCGCGACCTCCAACCAGTTGTCCGTCAGGCTGGGGGTGCGTGGAGCCTGCATATCCGACCAAAGGGCGGAGATCGCCTGGGCGCCGACGCGCTGAAGCCAGTGCAACATCCGGTGAGCCGGCCGGAGGCGAGCCTCGATACTCAAGATGTGATCATCAAGAGTTCGGGGGGCATCGGCGGCGATCTCTGCGCCCTCCGCCCTCCGACTTGCACGGTCGGCCTCGATGGCTTGGATAGCGGCCTGAGACTTCCCAGGGAAGAAGTCTGCAAAAGACACGAAGAAACAAAAAAGCGAGTCAAAAACCAGGAGTCGGCACGACCTAGGTCGGCGGCTCAAAGAAAGAAAACAAAGAGACTCACCATCAACGATGTCTTCAATCTCGTGGAAGCCGGAGGACATCATCGCCTCCTTGTCAGACCAGGAAGAGCGCTCGCTCGCGAACTCGGCCAGGAGGGCGGCCTCCGTCTCCTCCGCCTCCCTCTGCGACTTCGCGAGTAGCCCCTTCTGCTCTGCCAACTGAGTGGTCAGCAGATCGCGCTCCGCGGCGAGCTTGCTGCACTCCTCCCCTTTGGAGAGCAGGGCGGAGTTGGCTTCGCTCAGCTGCTGTTGAAGAGCAGCGTTGGCCCCTAAAGGAAAGAAAGAAAGACAACAGTCGTCAATAAAGTAGGTCGCCGGGGAGATCCGGCCCGACTGCTCAGCAGTCGGCCCGAATCTCGGGGACTACAGCCCGCGGGTGCGCTAGCGCGCCCCCATAGAGAAGAGAAAAAGAAGGAGGACTTACTCCGGCTCTCCGCCAAGTCAGCGATCCGCTTGCCCAACTCTTCAACATTACGGTTGAAGGTGGTGACGCGGAGGTTGTGGTAGTCCTGCAACAAGCATTTCAGACAAAGTTAGTACCCAGAAGTTCATCAAATTGGAGTTCCGGACCGCCTGCTCAGCAGCCGACCCGAAACTCGGGGACTACACCCAGTGGGGGCGCTGGCACGCCCCCACAGAGAGGAACAAGAAAAATAAAGGCCCAAAGAAAAGACATACCCGGACGACCGCCCGCGATGCCAGGAACGCCTTGGTGCAGCTCTGGAGGGCGTCGCCCTCAGCATGGAGGTTCGCCTGGACGTCCAGGAGCGCCTGGTTCAGCGGCCCTGTGCCGCCTCCCCGCACCCACCCAACAGGCGCGGCACTCGTCGCCTCGGCGTCTGGAGCCGCGGAGCTAGCGGTGCCGGCCTCCAGGGGGCGGGGTGTCGAAGTCGCCTTCTCCAGACGACAGCGCGCTGGCGAGCCGACCTAGAGGAGCAGCCTCGCCACGGCCTCTTCTTCGGTCGGCGGCACCGGAGGGTCCGCTGGCTGCTCGCCTCGCACGCCTTCAGACGGTGGCGGAGGCGGCGGCGGAACGTTCGCGCCCGGAGTAGAGGGCTCGCTGCCTTCCCTCTCCTCGACAAGGTTCTCCCCTCCGGCTCCTCCAGTCTGCCCCGTGAACTCCGGCGGCGGCGGTGCAGAGTTCTGCGGGGTAACAAGCAAGGCCGCCTGGCGTTGTGCGGCTTCCTCAGCCCGCTGCTTCGCCGCGGCGGCGGCTTCGGCCTCCTCTAGTTTTTTCTTGGCGGAGGCCTCCGCCCTGTCGGCCTCCGCCTTCTCCAGGTGGAGGGCTTCTTCTTCATTGCGCTTCTCCTGTGCATTCTGCTCCGTCGCCTCCCAGAGGTCGGCAGCGGGGTCTATCCGCCGAGTGGTGGCGGGCGTCTCCGCTGACCCCAAGACGGAGGCGGCGGCGACCCGCTCAAGAGAGAGGGGAGCCCTGAAGAAAGAAGGGCGAGCAGAGACTCAGACAAAACACGAAGAAAGAATAAACTTTGAAGTCAGAATACTTACGCGGAGACCAACGGCGGCTTCTTCACCTCCTTACGGAAGCGGATGGCCTTCGTGGCTGCCTCGTCCTGCCGGGTCACCGCAACCGAGCCCTTGGGCTTCTTCGGCCGGCTGCCAAACAAAGTCGGCGCAGCCCGGCATTTCTTCCCGCCGCCTTGAGCGCCCGACGCGGCAGAAGAGCCCGCGCCCGGCTGGCTGGCTCCTGGCCGATGATGAGGGGCGACTCCTCCCTCGGCGTCGTCTTCAGGACAGTCGGCAAAGGTCGCCGAGGGCCTGAAGTCACCGATCGTTCCTCCTCCTCCCTCAGCGTCGTCTTCCAGAGCCGCCGCCCCCAGATCGGGGTCGTCGACGTCGCTCTCCGCCCGATCGGCAGCGAACTCACGGGCCGGCCCCAAGGTGCCGGCTGGTGGGTGAAGAAGGGGATTCTAACCAAAAAGCAGACTGATTAAAACAAGACTCGGCAAGAAGAAGACAATCTAAAGAAAAGAAAGGTGACTCACCACGGGCGGGGGGTTGGCGCGGGAGTATGGCTCCTTGCCGAATCGCCAGTCCTCCGGGAGCCTGCTGTCCGAGAGGTAGTTCACCATCAGGGCCACCTCTTCGTGAGGCATGTCCTTGGTGCACATCTGACTCGGGTCGCGGCCCCCGCTCATCTGGCATATCAGGTGAGGGCGGCCTTGGAGTGGGAGAATTCGGCGTGAGACGAAGGCGGCCAGCAGGTCCGGGCCAGTCAGACCCTCCGACTGCGTCAGCGCTCGGAGTCGTGTGATGGCGCCGGCTCCCGCGGGCGTCAGCGACCTGGCCCGGTACGACCAGTTGGGCAGTCTGCCAGCCGGCAGATTAACCCAGTCGCCACTCGTGGCGACGTTCCTGGCGTAGAAGTAGGACCGCTGCCACATCTTCACCGACTTCAGCAGCGAGATGGAGGGGAAGTGGTTGTCGGCTCCGGTCCTTCGCACGGCGATGAAGGCGCCGCACTGAGCAGGCACGCCCGCGGCCTGGGTGCCGAGCTTGCAGAAGAAGAACTCCCCCCAGAGCTCGAGGGTGGGGAGGACTCCAAGGAAGCCCTCGCACAGAGCTACGAAGGCGGACAGCAGCACCACTGTGTTGGGGGTGAGGTGGTGCAGCTGGAGTCTGTAAAACTCCATGAACGGCCGGAAGAAGCTGCTCGTCGGCAGCCCCAGCCCGCGCAGGCAGTGCGAGCGGAGGTTGACCCGCTCGCCCTCCCGCGGGGCGGGGGAAATCTCCCCCTCCGGTGCGAGACGCACCTGCACGCGATCCTCGCTGGGAAGCCGACGGGTCCGGAGGAGGAACTCGATATGGTCTTCGTGGACCTCGGAGCTGTCCCAGGTGCCGGAGCGCATTGGGGGAGGCACGGTAGCGAAGGAAGGGCTCATCGTGAAGCTGTCGCCGCGGCGTTCACCGGAGCTTGGGCGTGCGGCAAGGTGAAGAAGAGAGTAGGAGAGCAGGAGAGCAGGAGAGCGAGGAGCTGCGAGGAGGAAGAAGTCAGGGGTAGTGGGGAGGAGGGGCGCGCGTGCCCCCCTCTTCCCCCTACTTATAGCCCTATGGGTTGCGAAGCCGAGGGGGCGGACGTGGGGATTTACTGCGCCCGCAGCCCCACGACCCCCACGATCCACGTAAAGTTACTGCGCACAGTAACTTCACGAGAATCCTAACCGCCCGCCAGGGCCGCAGCGGATCCGCTCGGGCGTCGAGGCGCGGTAGTGGCGGGCCCCGCCTATGGTCCTGTCCCATCGCGCGTGTGGGATGGCAGGACGGCCTGGCCACGTGCCCTTGTGTGACAGGCCAGGAACGGGCGGTGGCCTGGAAGCTTAGCTAGCACGCCACTTGAAATCCTGCCGCGACATTCGAACTACTGAGAAAGTCAGAATTGAGTAATTACGAGTTGGGCGAGTCCGACTCCTTCGAGTCAGCCCGGCGGAAGTCAATCAAGACCATGAGTTGCGCCCGGAAAGAGAAACTGTTGAGGCTTCTCGGCCGATCGTCCGCGGCGCCTCACCAACTTCGGGGCCTACTGTCGGAGTAATGGGCCACGGGTAGGCCAACCCGAGCCCCATGACCTTTCAAGACATCGGGGCAGGTTGCGCCCCTCAAGACCACAGGGCGAAGAGCCGCCTCCTGGGGAGTCTACGGCAAGGCGGCCGACTGGCCACTCATGGCCGAGTCCCAGGGACGACTTCCAGAGAAGCCGGCTTTGGGGAGTTGGTAGGCGACTCCAACAAACCGTGACCTCATCGAGAGGGACGGGGCGGGGGCGTGGCTACAATAAAGCCCACTCCCCGCCCCTTACCAAGGGCAGGCATGGCTACAGCGCGCCGTACATGGGAAGATCTCCCCGCGGCGTGGCACTGTTGCCCAGCCGGCCCTGACATCAGCACCACTGTACCAAGTCCTGCGCCCACGACGGCTTGTCTGTACGGCCTGGAGGCAGCAGGGCCCACCAGCCAGCGAGACCTCGGGAGACGGCGGGGGCACCGCCAGTCAGACCCAACGGGAGTCGTCCCGGGGGAGTCGGCCGAGCCCTTCCCCGGGCCCACGCGCCATTAATCAAGAAGAGATGGGGAGTGGCCACAGTGATCGCCCGCCAGGCAGCAGGGCTGTTGCCACGACCCCATGACCAAGCTTGCATCATTAGGCGGACGCGGCCTATCGACTCCGTACCAGACTAGTCGGCGGGACCCACCAGTCGGCGGAGAAGTCAGAGGTCGGAGACACTGATGGCTGGGCCCACGCCCAGTCTCATTACCATTGTACCCCTGGGAGGTAGGCCTATATAAACCCCCAGGGCACCCATGCAAAGGGTTGGATCCCAGTAGTTCTATACCTCACCAGATAGAGGAAGAGAGCTAGCCTTGCCCTCTCCTACCGCATACACAACTCAAGGAGCAATCGTGTAAACACTTGACCATAGTGATCATGCGGAGACCCCGCAGAGCAGCAGTAGGGGTATTAGCTCCCCGGGGAGCCCCGAAGCTGGGTAAGATTCGCCGGCGTGCATGTCTTCGCCTCATCCCGTTTCCAGGCACCGGCGACGTTCTACTCGCCCCCACCATGATAAGCCATCCGTTGGCATATGTCGCACCAAACCCCCGACACATATGGTTGTCGTTTTATTGTATGCAATGCAATCGCGTTGTGATGCTCTACTTTATCACTAAGCGGTAGCGATAGTCATGGAAGCATAAGGTTGGCGAGACGACAATGATGCAACGATGGAGATCAAGGTGTCGCACCGGTGACGATGGTGATCATGACGGTACTTCGGAGATGGAAATCACAAGTACAAGATGATGATGGCCATATCATATCACTTATATTGATTGCATGTGATGTTTATCTTTTATGCATCTTATCTTGCTTTGATTGACGGTAGCATTATAAGATGATCTCTCACTAAATTTCAAGATAAAAAGTGTTCTCCCTGAGTATGCACCGTTGCCAAAGTTCGTCGTGCCCAGACACCATGTGATGATCGGGTGTGATAAGCTCTATGTCCATCTACAACGGGTGCAAGCCAGATTTTTGCACACGCAGAATACTCAAGTTAAACTTGACGAGCCTAGCATATGCAGATATGGCCTCGGAACACTAAGACCGAAAGGTCGAGCGTGAATCATATAGTAGATATGATCAACATAGCAATGTTCACCATTGAAAACTACTCCATTTCACGTGATGATCGGTTATGGTTTAGTTGATTTGGATCACGTAATCACTTAGAAGATTAGAGGGATGTCTTTCTAAGTAGGAGTTCTTAAGTAATATGATTAATTGAACTTAAATTTATCATGAACTTAGTACCTGATAGTATCTTGCTTGTTTATGTTTGATTGTAGATAGATGGCCCGTGATGTTGTTCCGTTGAATTTTAATGCGTTCCTTGAGAAAGCAAAGTTGAAAGATGATGGTAGCAATTACACGGACTGGGTCCGTAACTTGAGGATTATCCTCATTACTGCACAGAAGAATTATGTCCTAGAAGCACCGCTGGGTGCCAGGCCTGCTGCTGGAGCAACACCAGAGGTTATGAACGTTTGGCAGAGCAAAGCTGATGACTACTCGATAGTTCAGTGTGCCATGCTTTACGGCTTAGAATCGGGACTTCAATGACGTTTTGAACGTCATGGAGCATATGAGATGTTCCAGGAGTTGAAGTTAATATTTCAAGCAAATGCCCAGATTGAGAGATATGAAGTCTCCAATAAGTTCTATAGCTGCAAGATGGAGGAGAACAGTTCTGTCAGTGAGCATATACTCAAAATGTCTGGGTATAATAATCACTTGATTCAATTGGGAGTTAATCTTCCAGATGATTGCGTCATTGACAGAATTCTCCAATCACTGCCACCTATCTACAAGAGCTTCATGATGAACTATAATATGCAAGGGATGAATAAGACTATTCCCGAGCTCTTCGCAATGCTGAAAGCTGTGGAGGTAGAAATCAAGAAGGAGCATCAAGTGTTGATGGTCAACAAGACCACTGGTTTCAAGAAAAAGGGCAAAGGGAAGAAGAAGGGGAACTTCAAGAAGAACAACAAGCAAGTTGCTTCTCAAGAGAAGAAACCCAAATCTGGACCTAAGCCTGAAACTGAGTGCTTCTACTGCAAGCAGACTGGTCACTGGAAGCGGAACTGCCTGAAGTATTTGGCGGATAAGAAGGATGGCAAGGTGAACAAAGGTATATGTGATATACATGTTATTGATGTGTACCTTACTAGAGCTCGCAGTAGCACATGGGTATTTGATACTGGTTCTCTTGCTAATATTTGCAACTCGAAACAGGGACTACGGATTAAGCGAACACTGGCAAAGGACGAGGTGACGATGCGCGTGGGAAACGGTTCCAAAGTCGATGTGATCGCGGTCGGCACGCTACCTCTACATCTACCATCGGGATTAGTATTAGACCTAAATAATTGTTATTTGGTGCCAGCGTTGAGCATGAACATTATATCTGGATCTTGTTCAATGCGAGATGGTTATTCATTTAAATCAGAGAATAATGGTTGTTCTATTTATATGAGTAATATCTTTTATGGTCATGCACCCTTGAAGAATGGTCTATTTTTTATGAATCTCGATAGTAGTGATACACATATTCATAATGTTGAAACCAAAAGATGTAGAGTTGATAATGATAGTGCAACTTATTTGTGGCACTGTTGTTTAGGTCATATCGGTATAAAACGCATGAAAAAACTCCACACTGATGGACTTTTGGAATCACTTGATTATGAATCACTTGGTACTTGCGAACCGTGCCTCATGGGCAAGATGACTAAAACACCGTTCTCCGATACTATGGAGAGAGCAACAGATTTGTTGAAAATCATACATATAGATGTATGTGGTCCAATGAATGTTGAAACTCGTGGCGGATATCGTTATTTTCTCACCTTCACAGATGATTAAATAGATATGGGTATATCTACTTAATGAAACATAAGTCTGAAACATTTGAAAAGTTCAAAGAATTTCAGAGTGAAGTTGAAGATCATCGTAACAAGAAAATAAAGTTTCTACGATCTGATCGTAGAGGAGAATATTTGAGTTACGAGATTGGTCTACATTTGAAACAATGCGGAATAGTTTCGCAACTCACGCCACCCGGAACACCACAGCGTAATGGTGTCTCCGAACATTGTAATCGTACTTTACTTGATATGGTGCGATCTATGATGTCTCTTACAGATTTACCGCTATTGTTTTGGGGTTATGCTTTAGAGACGGTCGCATTCACGTTAAATAGGGCACCATCAAAATCCGTTGAGACGACGCCTTATGAACTGTGGTTTGGCAAGAAACCAAAGTTGTCGTTTCTGAAAGTTTGGGGCTGCGATGCTTATGTGAAAAAACTTCAACCTGATAAGCTCGAACCCAAATCGGAGAAATGTATCTTCATAGGATACCCAAAGTAACTGTTGGGTACACCTTCTATCACAGATCCGAAGGAAAGACATTTGTCGCTAAGAATGGATCCTTTCTAGAGAAGGAGTTTCTCTCGAAAGAAGTGAGTGGGAGGAAAGTAGAACTTGATGAGGTAACTGTACCTGCTCCCTTATTGGAAAGTAGTACATCGCAGAAACCGGTTTCTGTGACACCTACACCAATTAGTGAGGAAGCTAATGATAATGATCATGAAACTTCAGAACAAGTTACTACCGAACCTCGTAGATCAACCAGAGTAAGATCCGCACCAGAGTGGTACGGTAATCCTGTTCTGGAAGTCATGCTACTAGATCATGATGAACCTACGAACTATGAAGAAGCGATGGTGAGCCCAGATTCCGCAAAATGGCTTGAAGCCATGAAATCTGAGATGGGATCCATGTATGAGAACAAAGTATGGACTTTGGTTGACTTGCCCAATGATCGGCAAGCAATTGAGAATAAATGGATCTTCAAGAAGAAGACTGACGCTGACGGTAATATTACTATCTACAAAGCTCGACTTGTCGCAAAAGGTTTTCGACAAGTTCAAGGGATTGACTACGATGAGACCTTCTCACCCGTAGCGATGCTTAAGTCTGTCCAAATCATGTTAGCAATTGCCGCATTTTATGATTATGAAATTTGGCAGATGGATGTCAAAACTGCATTCCTGAATGGATTTCTAGAAGAAGAGTTGTATATGATGCAGCCGGAAGGTTTTGTCAATCCAAAGGGAGCTAACAAAGTGTGCAAGATCCAGCGATCCATTTATGGACTGGTGCAAGCCTCTCGGAGTTGGAATAAACGCTTTGATAGTGTGATCAAAGCATTTGGTTTTGTACAGACTTTTGGAGAAGCCTGTATTTACAAGAAAGTGGGTGGGAGCTCTGTAGCATTTCTGATATTATATGTAGATGACATATTACTAATCATAAATGATATAGAATTTCTGGATAGCATAAAGGAATACTTGAATAAGAGTTTTTCAGTGAAAGACCTCGGTGAAGCTGCTTACATATTGGGCATTAAGATCTATCGAGATATATCAAGACGCTTAATTGGACTTTCACAAAGTACATACCTTGACAAAGTTTTGAAGAAGTTCAAAATGGATCAAGCAAAGAAAGGATTCTTGACTGTGTTACAAGGTGTGAAATTGAGTAAGACTCAATGCCCGACCAATGAAGAAGATAGAGAGAAAATGAAAGATGTTCCCTATGCTTCAGCCATAGGCTCTATCATGTATGCAATGCGGTGTACCAGACCTGATGTGTGTCTTGCTATAAGTCTAGCAGGGAGGTACCAAAGTAATCCAGGAGTGGATCACTGGACAGCGGTCAAGAACATCCTAAAATACCTGAAAAGGACTAAGGATATGTTTCTCATATATGGAGGTGATAAAGAGCTCATCGTAAATGGTTACGTTGATGCAAGCTTTGACACTGATCCGGACGATTCTAAATCGCAAACCGGATACGTGTTTACATTAAACGGTGGAGCTGTCAGTTGGTGCAGTCCTAAACAAAGCGTTGTGGCGGGATCTACATGTGAAGCGGAGTACATAGCTGCTTCGGAAGCAACAAACGAAGAAGTCTGGATGAAGGAGTTCATATCCGATCTAGGTGTCATACCTAGTGCATCGGGTCCAATGAAAATCTTTTGTGACAATACTGGTGCAATTGCCTTGGCAAAGGAATCTAGATTTCACAAGAGAACCAAGCACATCAAGAGACGCTTCAATTCCATCCAGGATCTAGTCCAGGTGGGAGACATAGAGATTTGCAAGATAGATACGGATCTGAATGTTGCAGACCCATTGACTAAGCCTCTTCCACGAGAAAAACATGATCAGCACCAAAGCTCCATGGGTGTTAGAATCATTACTGTGTAATCTAGATTATTGACTCTAGTGCAAGTAGGAGACTGAAGGAAATATGCCCTAGAGGCAATAATAATGTTATTATTTTATTTCCTTATATCATGATAAATGTTTATCATTCATGCTAGAATTGTATTATCCGGAAACATAATACTTGTGTGAATACATAGACAAATTAAACGTCACTAGTATGCCTCTACTTGACTAGCTCATTAATCAAAGATGGTTATGTTTCCTAACCATAGACATGTGTTGTCATTTGATTAACGGGATCACATTATTAGGAGAATGATGTGATTGACATGACCCATTCCATTAGCTTAGCACCCGATCGTTTAGTATGTTGCTATTGCTTTCCTCATAACTTATACATGTTCCTATGACTATGAGATTATGCAACTCCCGTTTACCGGAGGAACACTTTGTGTGCTACCAAACGTCACAACGTAACTTGGTGATTATAAAGGTGCTCTACAGGTGTCTCCAAAGGTATATGTTGGGTTGGCGTATTTCGAGATTAGGATTTGTCACTCCGATTGTCGGAGAGGTATCTCTGGGCCCTCTCGGTAATGCACATCACCTAAGCCTTGCAAGCAATGCAACTAATGGGTTAGTTGCGAGATGATGTATTACGGAACGAGTAATGAGACTTGCCGGCAACGAGATTGAACTAGGTATTGAGATATCGACGATCGAATCTCGGGCAAGTAACATACCGATGACAAAGGGAACAACGTATGTTGTTATGCGGTCTTACCGATAAAAGATCTTCGTAGAATATGTGGGAGCCAATATGAGCATCCAGGTTCCGCTATTGGTTATTGACCGGAGACGTGTCTCGGTCATGTCTACATTGTTCTCGAACCCGTAGGGTCCGCACGCTTAAGGTTTCGATGACAGTTATATTATGAGTTTATTAGTTTTGATGTACCGAAGTTAGTTCGGAGTCCCGGATATGATCACGGACATAACGAGGAGTCTCGAAATGATCGAGACATAAAGATTGATACATTGGACGACTATATTCGGACACCGGAAGTGTTCCGGAGAAGTTTCGGATAAAACCGGAGTACCGGGGGGTTACCGGAACCCTCGGGGGGTTAATGGGCCTCATGGGCCTAAAGTGGAGAAGTTGAGGGGCTGCCAGGGCAGGCCGCGCGCCCCCTCACCCTCTATTCCGAATTGGACAAGGAGGGAGGGGCGGCGCCCCCCCTTTCCTTCCTCTCCCCTCTCCCTTCCTTCCCCCTCTCCTACTTGGACAAGGAAAAGGAGGGAGTCCTACTCCCGGTAGGAGTAGGACTCCTCCCTGGCGCGCCTCATCATGGCCGGCCGCCCTTCCCCTTGCTCCTTTATATGCGGGGGCAGGGGGCACCTCTAGAAACAACAATTGATCCTTGAGATCTCTTAGCCGTGTGCGGTGCCCCCCTCAACCATAATCCTCGATAATATTGTAGCGGTGCTTAGGCGAAGCCCTGCGACAGTAGAACATCAAGATCGTCACCACGCCGTCGTGCTGACGGAACTCTTCCCCGACACTTTGCTGGATCAGAGTCCAGGGATCGTCATCGAGCTGAACATGTGCTAGAACTCGTAGGTGCCGTAGCTTCGGTGCTTGATCGGTCGGGCCGTGAAGACGTACGACTACATCAACCGCGTTGTTATAACGCTTCCGCTTTCGGTCTACGAGGGTACGTGGACAACACTCTCCCCTCTCGTTGCTATGCATCACCATGATCTTGTGTGTGCATAGGAAATTTTTTGAAATTACTACATTACCCAACATAGGAGCCTCAGGAGGTCGCGATGGGGAGGAGCTGGGTTGTTCGCCACAGTGGGGATCCCCTAAGGCCATCCCTCTTGGTTCTTCTTCGGCCCCGCCGCGCACTGGCCGTCACGTCCAGCGCTTCGGTCGTCTTTGTGTGGACTTCGAAGAGCTCCGCAAGAGGAAGGGATCCCCCAGCGGCAGCAACATCTTCGGGCCGTTGAAGCATCAGAAGTACACTGCTGTTGACGCGTAAGTATCTTGTCGCCGTGGCTTTTTGTGTGTGGTCTTCTTATCCTAACGCCTGTCCTCCAGGGCTCCTTCTGTTGAAGCTGTTGCGTCTTCCGAGAGGCGGCCCCCTCCTTCATCAACTCCTCCGTCGGCATTAAGCGTTCCTGGCCAGCTTGCCGCCCCTGGAGCAGGGTCGGTCGGAGGAGCGTCCCCGCCTTCGGGACGTGCTGAGTCTGTGGTTCGGCTGTCCCTCACCCGCGGTCTAGCGTGGAGCTTGGGGGCGCGCCCAAGACTCCTCCTCTGCTCATGAGAAGTCGATGGCTGACCTCGATCTTTGGTTCCTCTTCAAACAGCGAGCCTCGATCAGCTTGGGCTCCTCGCGAGGATGGGCTGACGTCAGGCATGGCGCCAGCCCCCAGCCTCCAGCCGGGAGGTGGCACGCCACTTGATGCTCCATCCGCAGCCCCCGAGGTGGAGGACGAGGCGGGTCGAGCGTTCGAGCTCGAGCGCGGGCGCAGCATAGTCCATCACTAGCTCTTCCAGGAGGCTATGGGCGCGATGAGCCGCCTCGGTGAAGAGCTTGCTGGTGTCGACTCGCGCCTTGAGGCTGAAGGGCTTCGGTTGGTGGAGGAGCGGCGCAAGGTGCGAGTGGCCATCAACCTTGGTCACTATCAGCGCGACCTCGAGAACACGAAGGCCGAGGCGTCCCTCAAGATTGCCAATGAGGCCCGCTCGCGAGCTTTGGAAGAATCTCGCGAGGCCGATCGCCGCCGCAAGGCTGCGTAGGAGCGCGCGTGGGAGCTCCAGGCCTGGAGCGCGTCCCTTGAGAAGCAGGTGGAGGCGCGCGGGGCCGCTCTTGCATCGCTGAGGGGGATGCCCGCGGAGGAAGAGGAGGTCCGAAAGCGCGAGGAGGCGTTGGCCCTGGAAGCCGTGGAGCGCAGCCTCGAGCTTGAGCAACTGGAGACGAGGGAGCGTCAAGTTGCTCAAGCAGAAGACACTGTCGGGGCCTGCGAGACCGGAGTCGAGGAGGGGATCAATCGCCGGGTGGCCGAGGTTCGCGCAGATCTGGAGGGCAGGTGCGACTTGAAGCTGAAGCTCGCGGGTCTGGAGGATGCGGGCAGGGCCACCGGCCTCAGGCCTAGGTTGGATGAGGCCGAGAGGTGTGTGGAGGCCACAGCCGCCGCCCTGGTTACGGCACAGGCGGACTTGGCCTCCGCCCGCGCCGAGCTGCTTTCCCTCCAGAAACGAGTTGATGATGCCGAGGCCGTCGCGCGGCAAAACAGGGAGGAAGTGCTCCGGCGCCGGACGCTGGAGCGCGAGCATGCTCCTATGCTTCAAGACCTCCGGAACAAGGCCAACACCGCCCTGGGTTACATCTGCGACGAGAACGCCCCGGCCCCTCACTCGAATGACTATGCCAGCCACCTGACCTTCTTCACCGAGGTGGTGACGCGCCTGGAGGCTCGATCCGCCAGAGCTCGCCAGCTTGTGGAGGAGAGGGGTCGTGGCCTACTTCAGCGCGCCTTCTCCCCTGTCTTCAGCCACCTTCTGAATGCCAACCCCAACTTTGACTTCGACGCCGCCATTACCCCTGTACCCACGGCCGTCCAGGGTGACCTGGCGCGTTGGGTAGAGGACCATGTTGACGCGTTGGTTAGGGCCTTCACCTCGGAGGATGACGTGGTGGTGGTCGTCGCAGACGAAGGTGACATGGTCAACGACGGTGATGGGGGCGTCGCCGACGGCGGCGACAATACCGATGAAGCTGACGACGAAGTGAGTGATGCGTCTGCGGGTGATACGAGTGATATCTGTGGCTGATCCCATGTTCTCCTGTTGTTTCATCCTGCACGCAAAACTCGGGCGTGGCCCTTGGAAGACTTGTAAGAGCATTTTGAGAGGGGGACCCCCTTGTGTAAGCAAATTGTAGTTTTTACTTTCCTGTGCGATGTGGGTATGTGTCCTCGTGAGCTCATGAAGCTGGGGGTGAGCTTCCCGACGTGGTTTACCTTAGTCAGCGCCAGCTTGGGGCTGGGTCACGAGGCAATGAGTTCCTGAGAATCCTGCGGAGCTTATCGCCCCGTTTGAGGGGCCCCTCAAGAGATGAGCACCAGGCGCAGTGCTAGCGCGTGCTTGACGAGCTTGCGCTTTGCGCGGTCCGGCTCGTGAGGAGCTTCGCGAGGGAAAGGCGATGGAGATGAGCCCAAACCAAACAAGATCCAGAAGGCAAGAAACGGCTCGAACGAGAAAAGGCACCCCCGCGCGTATCGATAAAACTTCAGCTTCAACTCAAGTCCAGATCCAGAAAGAAAAGCCACAGAAAGAGAGATCCGAAGCAAAAGGCCGTGTCCGGCACCTAGTCTAGTCTTCGGGTCTTCAAGTCTTCTCACCAGCGCGAAGCTATGTGCTGCAACTAGGCGTCGGAGGGAGCCCTAGGGCCTGAGGCCGGCGCTCCTGAGACTCCAGGGCGTGTACAGCCGCAACTCATTATTACGTGAGAGTGTCACGGGTGGCGAGCTTCACAGACACTGGGCCTTCTTCACAGGTACCGACCTTGCTTCATATCGCCAGACGAGGGCCCCGCCTTGCGCCACCCTTGACCTCCTTTGAGCTGACCGGTCACCGGGACGACACAAAAGAGGGAAAGGGGACACCAGCGGTTCCCTCGGCGACCACGGGTCCTCTTCCGGGGGAAGGGTTGTCGAAGCCACCCCGGCAGAGGGCCTACCTTCGGGTGTCCTCCGGTTTTTCGTGCCTTGGGAAGCGGCCTGGCTCCCGACTTCTCTCCTGCAGCCCCCAACGTGACCCTCCCGCTGCCAGGGGGCTGTCGAGTTGGGGCCGCCTGCCGCCGCGGTGACCTGCTCCTCTGCGACTCATGGTTAGCGTAAGCTTGCTCCTGAGGGATTAGGGGTACCCTATAGTGGTCGTTGCACACGTGGCCGTGGTGGTTCCCCAGCAGCTCCTGGAAGGCTTTGGCTCCCAGCGCTCCTTCTTCCCAATCTTCTCCAACGAACGAGCTCGGGCCGTCCTCCGGTGTGTACTCCTGGTCCGTCATGCGGGGCACGTAGGCTTTCGGGGCTGTTACCCCGAATACCTCGCCGTGGTGCCCCACACTCCATGTTGCTCGGCCCATCGTGGCGTGCTGGGGGTGATAGCGTGGCATCCCTCTCCGGCCATGGAAGGCGACGCTTGCGCCCATCCTTGCTGCGGGCGGTGCGGGGGCGGTAGAGCCCCCGGCGCCGCCGGCCATGCCGGCGTTGACGAAGCCCCCTAGCACGCTCGACGGCGCATGATGGCGGCGTGGCCCGCCGAAGATCCCCGTAGCGGTCTGAGGAGGAAGCTGATGGCAGAAGGGTGGGGCTCCCGAGGCCGCCGCGTCCAGCAGCTCGGCGACGCACTCCAGCAGCGTGTCCCGGCCGCTTTCCATCAGCCGGCACCGCAGTAGCTCCCTTGCCACGATAAGTGCTGCCCGTGCGTTTGCTTGCTCCCGTCGCGAGTGCTGCGCTGTCGCCGCGGCGTGGCTTGCTGCTCTGGCAGCGGCTCATACTTGCCATGGAGTGAGGGTAGCCGATGCCCCGCCGCGTCGCCCGCGCCCCGGAGGATTGGGTGGCGCTCGGGCCGCCTGGAGTGCAGGGTTGAGGTCTTCGTAGGCGGGCGGCGACGACAGGCTGGCTAGGCTGCCCAGCAGTCGGGGTCAGCTCTTGGGTCATCGAACATCGCGGCCGCGGTGCATCTGCAAGTCGATTGTCAGAGAAGAAGCTCCGGTGCACCCCTACCTGGCGCGCCAAATGTCGGATATGGGGTTCCGGCAAACCCTTAAGGTACGAACACTGGGGTGCGCACGAAGTCTTTCCCTCCTATCGATCTACGCCTAGCTCACTAAGATCTCGCGGACGAACTCGATGAACTCGCAACACAGAAAGACATAGGATTTATACTGGTTCGGGCCACCGTTGTGGTGTAACACCCTACTCCAGTGTGGTGGTGGTGGATTGCCTCTTCGGCTGATGATGAACAATACAAGGGGAAGAACAGCCTCCTGAGGTTGAGGTGTTCTTGTGCGTGGCTAACTTGTGCGGGTGAGAGAGTGATCTAAGATGCCGTCCTCTCCCCTTCTCTTTTTTCCTTCTATGGTGGTGGATAGCCCTACTTATAGAGGCCCTAGTCCTCTTCCCAAATATTGAGCGGGAAGGGAGCCAACAACGGTGGGCTAATTTGAAGGGGGACAGCTAGTACAAGCCACCCTGACAAAAGGTGGTCTGCGCCTGCGAAAGGCTCTGGTGGTGACGCTGTCTTGGGCTCCACGATGACCTCCGTCTTGTCGTCCTTCCGGTCTTGGTCTTGCACAAAAATGGTAACCTTTGCCTGATGCCTCGGTACTCCTTGCCTGCGTTAGTTTCCTTAGCACCAAAGAGGAAATAAGGACGCTACGCGCACTGGCGCCCGCCTGGTGTCGATCGTCATGGCTCACGAGTCTGGGGACCCCCGTTCCCAGGACGCCGACAACTTTGAAAGTGAAGAAATTGGTGTGATCCTAAAGACTTGGTATTCATTCGAGGAACATGAAGCATGAAGACTTTTGTTTTCGTAGTTTCATTTTCTCTTTCTTGAGTCATAGGAAACACCGTACGGTTAAAGGGGGTCGAGGAAATACTAAGGAAAAATTTCCAAGTGATGCTCAACTTAAATCCTACACCTACCAATCCCTTCGAGTGAAGCCATTGGAAATCTCATACAGCTCAGTCAATTTCTTCAGTGACAGAGACGAAGTTCTTCTGGTCTCTGAGGAATTTGTTCTGACTGAGGAGTTAGGAATTCGCCAATGCGGATTGCCTACACTGTGAGGAACATGATAGCCATGAGGAATTTCATACTCAAAATTCCGACCGTTGTTGTGCTATGCGCCAGCTGTCCCTAAATATCTACCCACCTAACGGTCATATCATTGAAGGGCATTTATGTCTTATCATGTCGGGCTGCTCCCTAGGCTATAAATAGCCGCCCCTACAACCACTAGCTGGTTGGCTGCTCCGAGAGAAACTGACACTTGTCATTTGAGAGCATCCCATCCTCCAAGGACTTTGAGTGAAAATCATCAAGTGAGGAAAACCCAAACCCAAACACCTACAAACCCAAAGTGATTGAGCATCACTGAAGAGATTGATCCTGCGTGGATCCGACGCTTGTTGCCTTTCAAGACGGTGCATCTTCCAGACGGTTAGGCGTCATGGTCTAGAGCATCCAATAGGAAATTGTGGATCACCGAGTGACCGAGTCTGTGAAGGTTTGGAAGTCACCTGAAGACTTACCACGAGTGATTGGGCGAGGTCAGTGTGACCTTAGCTCAAGGGGAATACGGTGAGGACTGAGTGTCCTGAGCTGTGTGTTCAGGACTGGGTGTCCGGGACTGTGTGTCCTCAGGTTTAAATACCTAGCCGCCCTAACCAGACGTACAACTGTCACAGTAGTTGGAACTAGTCTACCAAATCATTATCTTCACCGAGCTAACTGGTTCCATTTCTTCAACCCTTCCATTTCCTCTTTCCTGTGTTTACGCTTTTTGTACTCTGTGCTTGGTTTTCATTTCTTCATGAAGACCATGCTCTTGTTCTGTTATGTTTACTTCTGAGTACTTATTTCGCTGCAAGTGCTTCTTCACTCAGGAATTTCCTCACCCACAAATTCCTCAGTGAAGAATTCGTAAAAATCGCCTATTCGCCCCCCCTCTAGTCGATATAATGCACTTTCAATTGGTATTAGAGCAAGGTACTCCCTTGTTCTATGTGATTTTGGTTTAACCGCCTGGAGTTTTAGTTATGTGGACCGCAGATATGATCAAGGTTTCTGCTGGGTGTCGTACCTTCGATGGAACGGACTACCCCTAATAGAAGAATAAGATGTGCATGCATCTTGAGGCAATTGATAATGATCTCCGGTACGTTATGGAGAATGTTGTTCCCTCTATCACTCCAATCATCAACGCTGCTGATGTGAAGAGATTCAAGCAACTCGACTCTCAAGCAAAGAACATCATATGTGGCCATCTGAGCAAAGGGCGGTATGGCAGAGTGAGTGCTTTGGAGATAGCAAAGCTTATCTATGACAGGATGTCCAAGGTCAATGAGGGAGTCTCAACACAGCGTGACTCTCAAGTTGACTTTCTTCACAATCTCTTCATCTGCTTCAAAAGGCTTGACAATGAAAATGTTCAGCAAACCTTCGATCGCCTCACTGACATCTCAAATGAGCTTCAAGCACTTGGTGCCACTGATATCACCGACCATGAGGTGGTGAAGAAATTGCTGAGATCGCTTGATTCCTCATTTGATACCTTGGCATTGATGATACAAGAATGTGGATACTATAAGTCACTTGATCCCGCTGATATCCTCGAGAGACTAAACACTCATGAGTTACAGCTTGCTGAGAAGAGAGATCTCTATGGACCAAGTTATGGTATATCACGGGCTCTGAAGGCCAAGGCAATGTCCGAATCTGAAGGTGAAGATTCTGGCAGCAGCCTTGGTGATCCTGAAGAACTGAGCCAGGAGCTAGCAATGCTCGTGAGGAAGTTTCAGAAGTTCTCAAGACGTGGTCGCTTTGGTAAGTCCTCAAGAAGTGGTTGATGAAGCAATGTACCTAGGGTAGGGTCATGGACCTATCCTAACTGCCCTACCCAAGGACATCTCTAGAAGAAATCACCTTTCAATCAACTTGGAGGTGTTCCACTCGACAGACTCGAAGACACTCGACCAAGAAGCAATCACTCGACCAAGAAGCAACCACTCGACGGCCAGGAGACCTAAAGTCACTCCGCACGCTAACGGTCGGTCATTAAGTAGCTTTTATGGTCATCATAGCACTTTATTAGGGGCATTACCAGTAACGCCCGACCTTAATGTACTTAAAACCCTGCATAACTGAGGGCCGAAGGGGTCTGGCGAACTCTATATAAGCCACCCCCCTCCTTAGTGTAAAGGGGTCGCACCCCTGTAATTCATACACACATAATCCAGTCGACCGCCTCCGGGCTCCGAGACGTAAGGCTATTACTTCCTCCGAGAAGGGCCTGAACTCATAAACCTCGTGTGCTTACAACTACTCCATAGCTAAGATCTTGCCTCTCCATACCTACCCCCCTACATTACTGTCAGACTTAGAACCACGACAGTTGGCACCCACCGTGGGGCAGGTGTCTTAGCGATTTGTTGGAGGAGTTGCGATCTCTTCCGATCCAGATCATCATGGTTTCTGGTGGAGTTTTGGTGGAAGGCCGCGAGATCAGTCTCGGCGCGCTCACGTTCGTCACCGACGACTCCGCTTGGCTTCAGGAGGCTCCGCTCGACGTCGATGCACTCCCTGTCCGCGGGGCAACGCACTTTCGCGCGTGCGTCCGCGGTGTCCTCTTGCGGCAACCGTCGACCCATTATCGGTCGGCCCTTGTGTTATCCTCCCTCCTTGTTTCCCGCCGGCGCAAGCGCTCTGGTCGGTCGAGACTTCAGCGGTGGGTGAGACACGCGATGGCACGCCAGTCGGCCACCCCTCAAGTCGCGGCGATCGAGCCCGACAAATCCCTCTACGGCCTGTTCGACCTGTCGACTGGCTCCGCAGAGACCGCATCTGAGTGCGACAGCAGTGATCCAGTGGTGGAGGTTCTGATGGTCGATGGACCGCGCAGTCCTCCCGGTTTTCCCCGCACTGACAGAGGCGCAGGTGGAGGCAACCCGTCGCATCCCCATGAGGAATATCTCCCCAAGCCTCTCATGTCGCTGCAGAGAGAAGAACTTCGTCACCGGAACATGGATGCACCGCACACTCCTATCATTGGAGAAACCCCTGAGGCTCGTGCCTTGGAGGACGCGCGCCTGGCAAACTTGGCTGAGCGCACTCGACTGGAGAACCTCCAGCGAGCACTCGACGAGCGTGCGCGACAACAGGTTCCAGAATCAAGTCGACGTCACCTCTTTCCTTCCCCGCAGGTATATCAAACTCCGATTCAGAATTTAGCAGCTGCAGCCCGTATAGCAGAGTCGATTCAGCCTTCCCAGTCAGAGGCTGGCAGAGGCTTGTTGCAGATCAGAGCATTACTCCGGGCAGCAGGAGACCAGAATTCCGCTGTTTCTCAGTCGCGGAACTGGATTCATAGCAGATCCATTGCTGCAGACACAGTCCAGTCGGCTCATAGCCCAATATCGCCCCTGAGGCATGAGGGACGTGGGGACCGGCGTGATCAGTACGGGAACCGTGAGTAGTATGATCACCGATTTGATCATGATGATCGACGTCGAGTGCCCACCCCTCCCCCGAGGAGTGGATCATATGTGCCTCGACAGCAGGATGACAGGCGCCCTCATAGTGTTGGGCGAAGGATTCCAGTCGACCCCAGGGAACCAGGCTTTGATGTGAGATCCATTCTCGTTCAAGGTTTGGTCGACAGGAACAGAGCTCACCGAGAAGGTCACGACAGAGGTGCACCTACCAGAAGCAGAGTACATGTTTCGGGGCCAGAGTTCTTTAGTAGAGCCATCAGGACCGTTGTGATTCCTCCCAACTTCAGGTTGGCGACTGGAGTCAGTAAGTTCACTGGTGAGCGCAAGCCCGATACTTGGCTTGAAGACTACCGAGTGGTTGTCCAGATTGGCGATGGCAATGATGAAGTGGCCATGAAGCACCTGCCTCTCATGTTGGAGGGCTCGGCCAGAGCGTGGCTGGATCAGTTAGCACCCGGCAGCATTTACACTTGGGAAGATCTCGCCCGAGTGTTTTCCACCACATTTGAAGGAACATGCAAGCGGCCGGCAGGGCTGACGGAACTGCGGTCTTGCGTGCAGAAGCTGAATGAAACTTTGAGGGATTACATCAAGAGATGGATCACGTTACATCACACGGTAGAGAATGTGCCTGATCACCAAGCAGTCTGTGCCTTTAAAGAAGGCGTCAAGTACAGAGAACTGAATCTGAAATTCGGTCGAATAGGAGACATATCTCTGAATCGGATGATGGAGATTGCCACCAAGTACGCTAATGGTGAAGATGAGGATCGACTCCGGAGTGGCAAGCACAAGTCAATCGCCCAAGAAACCGAAGGAGGAAATTCCAATCGGAAACAGAAGCTGAAAGCCGAGCCAGCTGCTCCTGGGGAAGCCTTGGCTGTAACTCAAGGAAAGTTTAAGGGGAAACCCAAAGGGCCTTGGAACCCCAAGAAAGTTAAAGACCAAGACGGAAATGATGTGTTGGATTTGCCATGTCACATCCACACCAAGAAAGATGAAGAGGGTAAGCTCATTTACCCGAAACATACCACTCGACAGTGGCGGCTCTTGATCCAGCAGTTCCAGGGCAAACAGCTCAAAGATAAGGAAAAGGAGTCAGACAAAATCGAGGACAAGGAAGACAGTGATGATGGATACCCCCAGGTCAATTCCACCTTGATGATTTTTGCTGATGTCTCGACTGAAAGTTATCAACCGTGAGGTGAATATGGTTGCTTCGGCGACACCCGGTTATCTGAAGTGGTATCAGACTACCATCACATTCTGTCGGTGGGAACGACACCTATGGGATCACAAGAATCCCTACTACGGTTGCGGGGCGCGGGGTAATGAGAAGAGCGGATCAAACAGATAGCACACGGTTCGTTTATCCCGGTTTGGGCCACGAGGATGCGTAAAACCCTACTCCTGCTTTGGTGGATTGTATATCTGTGTTCTTGAGCTAGCTATGGGGCGTGAGGAGCTCCAAAAAGCCGAATCCTCCTCCTGGTCGCCTAGGGCCTCCTTTTATAGGAAAGGGGTTGCCACAGTGGCACACAGGAGGTGGAAAGGGTACAGTTATGTGAGGTTATCCCTTGCATTACATGACAAGGCGCATTTAATGCGTCTTGCCCAGGTGTCCTTGCTTTATCGGGGATGGGGGAGAGCCCTGTCTCGTCCGTAGCCGCTCCCTCTCGTGTTGACACGCGCCCTGGCCAGCGGCGCCCGCGGTGCCATGTAGGCAGGCAGGCAGCTGAGGTGGCGCAGTGGTGGGTCTCCACGAAGATCTGCATGCCGCCATGCAGGTGCCTGCCCAGCTGGTTGGGTCGGCAGCTGCATGCGAACGGCGGTGGAGGTTTGACTGGCGTGGGCCTGATGGTGGCCCTACGGGTGTTCTTGGCAAGGGCCTTGCAGGGCCCCGGCAAGGGTCTTGCCGTGGCGCCTGCTGTCATCCCCGGCAAGGCTCTTGCCGGGGGCCTTGTGGTCCTCCTTGGCTGGGATCCCGCCAAGGATCATCATCTTCTAAAGGGTGTATCTGATCTTGAATGTCTTCACCAAGATCTGCATGCCACCACGGGGATGTCTCCCGAATCCTTGCCCCATGGGGGCAGTGGACTCAAGGGTGACTCACTCCGTAGGTGTGGGGCGAGCTGCCACGGCAAGGGTCTTGCCGGGTTTGCTAAAACCGCCTCCCGGCAAGGATCTTGCCGGGGGGAGTCCGCTTCGTCTCCTTTGCTCTTTGTGGGCTTGGTCTTGGCGTCGTTCTGCTTCTCTCGAGCTTCGGCCTTACCTTGGCTCACCTCCCTTGCCTTGCTCAGTGTGGTGGTGCCCGTGGCTCAGACTGCCCATGCACAGTTATAGGGGTACAAAAAGCGTACCCCTCTTTTTGTACACCGACAGGAGCCCCCGGGCCTGGGCCACACGTAAGTGCAATCGCGTCGTTGGGCTAGGCCCAAAAATGGTGCGCGGGCAGGCGGGGCGGTTTTTACCGCGGTATGTCTCTTCGCGCGCTGCGCTTCCCATGCTTCCCGCGTGTGGCGCGGCATGGGGAGGCGTGTGTGACGTGGGCCGCATGCGTGGGGCTGAGCTCTGCATGCATGCGTCACGTCGTAGTAAAGGGGGCGGTTCGCGTCTTCCCCATAAACGGAGGGAGGCGTGGAGGCGCGGCCCATTTACTGAACGGGGCCTAGGCGTGGTCTTCAAGGCGTCCACTCCCCACGATCACGGGGTGGGGAGAGGTCGCCTCACCCGTCGCCTCGGTCCTGCACGCCTGCCACGTGGCTCTCATGCGCTTGGGGTGGCGAACGGTGGAGGCGGGAAACCGGGCCGCTGCGGGCTAGGGCGGCGGGTCGGTACCAGTTCCCTGCGCCTTCCGCGTCTTGATTGGCTGAGCGGGGCGGCCGAGCCCCCACCCCGTTCCTTTATAAAGAGAGGGAGGGGGGGAATGGCGTCCCGCATTCTTTCATCTCCTCCTTCCTTCAGCTTCTGCTCCCCCCTTCCATCCGCCATGGAGAGAGGGAAACCTGGTCCTTCAACGGTGATGGCGAGGGTCGCCGCTTGACAAAGCGTCCCTCCTTCTCTTGCACCCGCGGTGGCAGAGCCAGCCGTGAGGGGAAGGGGGAGGGGGCGAGGTCGTGGGCGATGCCAAGGCGCTCGGGGAAGAGGAGGACGGGGCGGCGCGCCAGCCTCGCCTCCGCCGGCAGTTCCTCCCCCCATGGAGGGCCACGTTGGGGATGACCCTTGAGAGTTCTTCATCAGGCTGCGCCGGCCGCCTCGCCGTCGCCTTCGTCTCCCGGCTCCATTCGTGCGGGAGATGGAGCTAGACCCGCCGGAGTCGTTGCGGCTGCACATGAGGGGCTGTGGGATCAGCGGCACGCGGGTTCGCGTCGACTTCCCAGCCCCTCACGTGATGTATCTTCGTCGAGGATGGAAGATGTTCGCTCATATCCACCGCTTGACGGAGGGGCTCACTCTCCATTTCAAGCTGATGGAGGGTGGCCTTCTCTCCGTCAAGGTCTTCGAGTGCTTCGGGACCCGTGCAAGGTGATGCGTGGAGAGCTCTTCTGATAGCGAAGACTCCTCCTCGGGCGAGAGTGACGAGGAGGACAGCAGCAACGACGACGAGGGTAGAAGGCAGCAGGATGACGGGTCCGATTAGGTGTCGGGCGCCGCTCCATGCGGCACAGGCGACCCCATCATCCGTGTCGTCGGCTCCCTGAACTTCTCGGGGTCGTCTCCTTGGGCGGCTGGCGTTGGGAGGCTGCGGAAGAGGAAGAGGGCGGGCGGCAAGGCCGTCAAATCGGATTACGCGGGCACCGACGCCTTCAACGCGTGCTGACATCCTGCCGCCTCGTCTTCGAGCTCTGCTTCCGGCACTGCCATCACCATCCAGCCTTCGGACGGCCACCGAGATGTTCTCTTGGTGTCTTCTGCCACCCGTAGCTCGCCTAGGCGCCCCTTTTGCCCTTTTCGCCTCCTTGACCTGCCTCCTGAGGAGAGGGACAAGAAAGGGATTACGGGCACCTTATCTCTTTTTAGTTTGTAAGCCTTCGGGCCTTAGCTGAATTTAAAACTTGTAATCCCATCATTCATGTTTTTCATTCCCTATGGACTATACCTGAGTGGAATGTTTTTAATGAAAAAGGGATGCTTGCCGGGTCATTTGTTTGTGGGTAGAACCCACGACAAGGAGTAAATCCTTGATATCTTTAAGATAAACATTTCCTTGCCCGGCAACAGGCCTTGCCGTCTCCCCACTTCACTCGACCTTTCTCACACCTTTGGCGGAGGCAGGGATGAGGTGGGTTCAGGCTCCTTGTTTCATCCTCTCGCTGCCGCGACTACGACCAAACCTGGCCCCAAGAATGAGCCCTAGGGCCTAGGGTTAGGGGAGCACGGTAGCTTTAGGAAAAAACGAGGTTTCACATACCTTAGTCCATAAGGGAATGCATGATAAGGGATGAAGAACTTATCTAAAGTTTTAGCCCCCGGCAACTCTGGTTTGCCATGGGTGAATCTTTGCTCTTGCAGCCCCCGGCAATACTGGCTTGCCGGGGTCTAGATGTTGGTCTGTCCCTCTGCTCTTTTTCATCCTCAAGTGATCCGGCAAGGATATCTGTGAGTCCTGCAAACCAAAGAAGACGAAAGAACGGCAAAGAGACACACACTCAACCTCTAAGCTAGGGGTTAGTCGCCGCTAAGCACTATCAACCCTAACCAAGGACGAGACTCGACCTAGCATGCATGCTATAACTTAGGGCGCCAGCGCTTCATTCATTTGTGCTCAGGGTCTGCGTCTGTCTTTGTACAAAGGGTTACATGCATCATCGGCAATGCTTGTACAAAAGGTGGCTTGCCGGGGGGCCCGGCAAGCCGCGCCTCACGGGTAAAACTTGCGAAGATGCTCAATGTTCCAGGAGTTACTCACCGGAATGGCATCTTCGGTCTCCAGGCGGACTGCGCCGGGCCTGGTGACTCGTATTACCCGATAAGGGCCTTCCCACTTTGGCGTCAACTTGTTGGAATTCTTGGCCGATTGAACGCGCCCAAGGACAAGGTCGCCTTCCTCAAGGCTTCGGGCATGAACCTTGCGGCTATGGTAGCGGCGCAAGGCTTGTTGGTAGCGTGCTGCTCTCACAGCCGCCCGAAGAAGATCTTCCTCAAGGAGCATTGCGTCATCTTGCCGCAGTTGCTCTTGCTCAAGCTCATCATAAGCTAGCACTCGAGGTGACCCGTATATGAGTTCAGTGGGGAGAACTGCTTCTGCCCCGTATACCAGGGCAAAGGGTGTCTGGCCGGTGGCTCGATTTGGCGTCGTCCTGATCGACCAAAGAACCATCGGCAACTCATCAATCTAGCGCCTTCCACTCTTGTGCAGCCTGTCAAAGGTCTTGGTCCTTAAGCCTCGTAGTACTTCAGCGTTTGCCCTCTCAGCTTGACCATTGCTTCATGGGTGAGCAACAGAAGCGAAACAGACTTTGCTGCCGAGGTCTTGGATATATTGCATGAAGGTGCGGCTTGTGAACTCTGTGACGTTGTCGGTGATGACCCTGTTGGGTACACCAAAACGGCACACTAGTCCCTTGAAGAACTTGACGGCTGACTGAGCTGTGACCGTCCTCACTGCCTCCACCTTCGGCCACTTTGTGAACTTGTCGATTGGAACGTACAAGTACTCAAAGCCCCCGACAGCGCGGGGGAAAGGGCCCAATATGTCGAGCCCCCAGACCGAGAAGGGCCAGGAGAGAGCAATGGTTTGAAGGGCTTGAGTTGGCTGATGAAGCTTCTTTGAATGGAACTGACACGCTTCACACCTGGTGACTAGTGTCGTCGCATCCTGGAGGGCAGCGGGCCAGAAGAAACCTTGCCAAAATGCCTTGCCGGCAAGGGCCCTTCACCCGATGTGGGATCCACATATGCCTCTGTGTATCTCTGCCAACAGCTCCAGTCCTTCCTCCCGAGGGATACACTTCAATTTCACACCGTTCGGCCTCTTTCTGTACAGGACGTCATCGACGAACTGGTACATGGTAGAGCGACGGGCTACTTTTTCCACTTCTTCCCGCTCTTCAGGAAGTTCCCCTGTTTGGAGGAATCGGACGGTATGCTGTGCCCACGCTGGAGCCTGGGGCTCGACGGCGAGGACTAAAGGCATTTCCTCTGCTATAGGAGCGGCTGTCTCGACGGCAAGAGCTTGACGCTCCGCCGGAGCTAGCCGTCCCGTGGCGGGCTCAGTGTCCCTGGCAACATCCTTGCCGGCGGCTCCGGGGAGCTCGGCGGGAAAGTACTTGACGGGTCCTGATTTCCTCCTCTTGTTCTGCTCTGTTGATGGATCAACGGATGGCTGAGTTAGCTGGAGCACAAAGGTACCTGGTTCCACAGGTAGCTTGAGGGCACGCATTTTGACAGGTAATCGGCGATATCGTTCTCCACTCGGGGAACGTATTCAGCCTGTATACCGTCGAAACGCTCTTCCAGCTTTCTCACTTCATCGACGTAGGCCTTCATCAATGGGCTCTGGTAGTCCTTGTTGACTTTCTTGACGAGGAGCTGCGAGTCGCCCCTAACGATGAGCTTCTTGATTACGAGGTCCGCCGCGATCCTAAGACCGGCAAGCAGCCCTTCGTACTCTGATGTATTGTTTGTTGACACCTCCCTGGGGAAGTGCATATGGATCACGTACTTGAGATGCTCTCCGGTGGGCGCGACAAGCAGTACGCCAGCCCCGGCGCCGTGTAAGGAGAAAGCTCCATCAAAGTACATGATCCAACTGCAACTTGCCTCCTTGCCGGGGAGAGCAGTCTCTTGGGCTTCATTGTCAGGCGTTGCAGTCCATTCTGCAATGAATTCCGCCAGGACTCGGCTCTGAATCGTCGAAGTACTTTCAAACTTGAGGCCAAAGCTGGACAGCTCCAGTGCCCATTCCACAATTTTTCCCATTGCATCTGGATTGTGCAATATCCGTTGCAGAGGGAGGCGAGTGACGACAGTGATCTCGTGTGCCTGGAAGTAGTGATGCAGCTTCCTCGAGGCCATAAGAAGGCCGAAGAGCAGTTTCTGCACGCTGGAGTACCTTGATCTAGCTCCCTGCAGGAGGGAACTAACAAAGTAGACCGGGTGCTGCATCATTTTCTTCTTCGGCGGCACTTCAACTGGCTGTGTCGTCTCTGCATTGGTGGTGTCGGGCTCTGTTGCTGCCATTACCTCGTCGTCATCCTCTCTCTGCACCACTAGTGCGGCGCTGACCACCTAGTTCATCGCCGCCAGGTATAGCAGCAACGGCTCCTGTGGCCTAGGCGCAACTAGTATTGGCGCGGAGGAGAGGTACTTCTTCAAATCTTGCAATGCTGCTTCGGCTTCTGGCGTCCACTCCATCGGGCCCGCCTTCTTCAGGATCTTGAAAAAGGGATGGGCGCGCTCGGCAGCCTTGGAAATGAATCTGCCCATGGCGGCCACGCAACAAGCAAGCCGACGCACATCCTTGATTCGCTTGGGTGCTTCAATCTGCTCTATAGCTTTGATCTTGTCCGGATTGGCCTCTATCCCACGCTGTGACACAAAGAACCCGAGAAGCTTGCCGGATGGGACGCCAAAGACGCACTTCTCAGGGTTCAGCTTGAGACCGATCTTGCGTAGGTTTGCAAATGTTTCTTGCAAATCCGGTATGAGGGTTGCCCTGTCCTTGGTTTTGACCACTATGTCATCCATATAAGCTTCCATATTTCTATCGAGCTGGGGTTCAAAACCAATCTGGACCGCCCTTGCAAACGTCGAACCAGCACTCTTCAGCCCGAAAGGCATCCACATGAAACAATATGTACCACATGGGGTGATGAATGATGTTTTCTCTTCGTCTTCTCTTGTCATGAAGATCTGGTGGTAGCCGGAGTAGGCATCGAGGAATGACAACAGATCACACCCAGCTGTGGAGTCAACAATCTGGTCGATGCACGGCAACAGGAAGGGGTCCTTAGGACAAGCCTTATTGATATCTGTGTAATCAATACACAGCCTCCACTTCCCATTAGCCTTGCGCACTACGACCGGATTGGCCAACCACGTTGGATGGAGCACTCCTCTTACCAAACCCGCTGCTTCCAGTTTCCGGATCTCCTCTGTGATGAACTCTTGTCTTTCCAAAGCTTGCTTTCTGACCTTCTGCTTGACGGGCCGCGCATGAGGACAGACAGCAAGGTGGTGCTCAATCACCTCCCTGGGAACGCTGGGGATGTCGGAAGCTTGCCATGCAAACACACCGACATTCGCCCGCAGGAAGGTGACGAGTGTGTCTTCCTATTTGTCGTCAAGGGTGGAGCTTATGGTGAAAGCCCCTCCCGCACCGTCCTCATTGACAGAAACCTTCTTGGTTCCCGGCGGTATGGCCCTGGGCTTCTTGTTTCCGCCGGTGGAGCTCTCTGGCACGTCCTCGACGGGAGCGCTACACTCTGGAGAGGTGCGCTTGCCGGAGTGGGTGTCCGAGGTCTCACCGGTCTTCTTCTTCTTCCCCCCAGGGTCCCAGCGGCAGGAGCAACTGGCCTAGTGGCGGCAGCTGCTGCAACTGCTTGCTGGTATAGTTAGTCAACGCAAATCAGCGCATCTTTCTTATCGGAGGGGATGGTGATGATCGTCACGAGTCCTGGCATCTTCAGGGTGTTGTAGGCATAGTGTGACGCCGCCATGAACTTGGCCAGCGCTGGGCGGCCAAGGATCCCATTGTAGGGCAAGGGGATCTTGGCAACATCAAACACGATCCTCTCCGTCCTGTAGTTCAGATCACTTCCAAAAGTCACGGGCAGCGTGACCTTTCCCTTAGGTTGGCTTCTTCCCAGGTTGACCCCCTGAAACGTGCCCGTCTCTTCAAGGTCTCCATCAGGAATCTGCAGTTTCTTGATCACGGCAGGCGAGATCAAGTTCAGACTGGCCCCGCCATTGACTAGCATCTTTGTCACCTTGAGGTTGCGTATTGTTGGTGAAACCAACAATGGCAAGCACCCGGCCATAGTAGTGCAATCAGGGTGATCCTCGGTGTCAAAAATGATAGGTGTGCTGGACCAGTTCAGCGGCCTTTGGGCATCAAACGACGGCTCTGCCGCTGTAATCTCTCGCGCCCACTGTTTAAGCTGGCGGTGAGAAGTATGCAGCGAGGCGCCGCCGTCAATGCACATGGCCTCTGTAGCTTTCTGAAACTCTTGGTCACCGGATTCGTCGTCCTCTTCGTGATCGTCATCTTCTGGCTTTTTGTCACGGCCCTGGGCGGGCCTCTCCTGTTGTTTATCCTTGCCGCGACGGCCCGCCTGGTCGTCACGCTTCTTGCCGGACCCCTTAGCACCGTCTTGGCCCTTCTCCTTGTCCCACCTCTCATATTCAGCCCTCTGCTTCTCAGCGAGGAGCTCAACCTGTCGGCAGTCTTGGAGAGCATGGCCTTTGGTGCGATGGATCTTGCAGTATCGCTTGTCGGAGTTTCCTGGCTTCTCGGCAACCGCCAAGGCCCGGCAGGCGACACATCCGGCAATTTCCTTGTCGGGGTCATCTGCCTTGGTTTTCTTGGTGGAGCCGGTGTCATCAGATCCCTCGACGGCAAGCACGGCTTTACCTTTGCGCTTCCTGTTGCGGCGCTGGCCCTTCTTCGCCGGGGCGGCAGTATCTTCATCTGAGGAGTCGGTTTCCATGCCGGCGTCTTCGCCGGTGTACTTCCTTCCCTCTTCAGCCCGGGCACATCTGTCAGCAAGAACATAGAGTTCTGCTACATCTTTCACCTTGTTCGTTGCCAGCTCTTCGCGCATCTTGCGGTTACGCACGTTCTGATGGAACGCGCTGATGATGGCGGCAGGGTGAACATCAGGGATATTGTACTGTATCCGGCTGAACCTCTGTATATACTTGCGGAGACTCTCGCCTCCCTTCTGGGGAATGATGTGCAGGTCGCTCGCTTGGCCATGGGCTTGGTGGCCTCCAGTAAAGGCGCCCACAAACTCATGGCACAAATCTGACCAGGAGGAAATAGATTCTACCGGCAAGTGCATCAACCATGACATGGCGTTGGGTTTAAGAGCCAACGGAAAGTAATTCACAAGCACCTTATCATCGCGGGCTCCGGCAGCTTGCATCGCAATGGTGTAGATGCTGAGGAACTCAGACGGGTGGGTCTTGCCGCTGTACTTTTCGCCCACGTCAGGTTTGAAGGTGCGGTGAGTGGGCCACTGTAACTGCCGCAGCTCACGGGTAAAAGCCGGACAGCCTACCTCGTAAGGTAGGCCTCCAAGGCTCTCCGGTGCCGGTTGGTTCACAGCAGGCCCTGCTCGCCTGTCTGACTGGTGGCGCGCTACGCGCCGGTGCTCGATAGTGGTTCGAGCGTCTTCATGTTCTCGTTCCCGAAGGACTTGGCGCTGGTAACAGTGGGTCCGCGGGTCGGACGACGCTATGGAGATTTCGTCGCCCGCAACGTCGCGACGGGCTGGCATCCGCGGTACCGGGCGAGGAGGAGGTGAGTGCACCGTGGTCGCGTCACCACCGGCTTTCCTGCCACTGGTGTGTGGGACTCCGTCGGAGCGTCGACCCGGGGGCTCCACCAGACTCGGTTCGTCTTTGTTGGCCACCGCAACAAGGCTTCGGATAGTGGCTCTCCATTCATCGAGTTTCCCCGTAGTGGGAGGAAAATCGAGGAGCAACTACGCGCGTGCCAGGGCTTCTGCTGGCGTTGGTGGCAGCGAAACCTGCACGGATCGCGACGCGCTTCGACTTCTGACCATGTCAGAAGGAGCTCTATCACGACCCCGCGGTCGCATGCCATCTTCACCAGCGCCTCGGCGAGCGGGCAGGTCTTCTACCTCCCGGGAGTGGCGCTCAGGGCTCTTCCCGCGGCGACGCCCGGGGTCTTCGGCGTGATTGCGCCATTCGTCGCGCGCCGCTTGAGAGGAGTGCGCCGTCGGCGCCGGCGTGGGAGTCTTGGAGGCCCTCGCATCACCTTCGGGCGGGGTGGTAGTGATCTTGGAAGGCCCCGCGCCACCCGCGGAGGGCCTGGCTCCGTCTTTGGATTTGGCGGCATGCAGCCCATTACCAGGCCACGAACATCACCGCCTCCCAAACTCCGGCTGCTGGGACGGTGTTGGTGTTCGTGAACGGCGCCTCGGGTCCTTTCTGCGACCGTTCCGCTGCTCGCCCGCGTCGGGACGGGATGTCCGGCTTCCGACGGGCCAACCGCCACCGTCGTCTTCTTCTTGGGCGCCATGACGATGAAGAAGCGTCGAACTAACTGCTAAAGCCGATTCTCACAACTGCGTCCCCTACCTGGCGCGCCAAAGATGTCGGTGGGAACGACACCTATGTGATCACAAGAATCCCTACTACGGTTGCGGGGCGCGGGGTCGTGAGAAGAGCGGATCAAACAGATAGCACACGGTTCGTTTATCCAGGTTCGGGCAGCGAGGATGCGTAAAACCCTACTCCTGCTTTGGTGGATTGTATATATGTGTTCTTGAGCTAGCTATGGGGCGTGAGGAGCTCCAAAAAGCCAAATCCTCCTCCTGGTCGCCTCGGGCCTCCTTTTATAGGAAAGGGGTTGCCACAGTGGCACACAGGAGGTGGAAAGGGTACAGAGATGTGAGGTTATCCCTCGCATTACATGACAAGGTGCATTTAATGCGTCTTGCCCAGGTGTCCTTGCTTTATCGGGGACGGGGGAGAGCCTTGTCTCGTCCGTCGCCGCTCCCTCTCATGTCGACACGCGCCCTCGCCGGCGGCGCCCGCGGTGCCATGTAGGCAGGCAGGCAGCTGAGCTGGCGCAGTGGTGGGTCTCCATGAAGATCCACATGCCGCCACGCAGGTGCCTGCCCAGCTGGTTGGGTCGGTAGCTGCATGCGAACGGCGGTGGAGGTTTGACTGTCGTGGGCCTGATGGTGGCCCTACGGGTGTTCTTGGCAAGGGCCTTGCCGGGGCCCGGGCAAGGGTCTTGCCGTGGCGCCTGCTATCATCCCCGACAAGACTCTTGCCGGGGGCCTTGTGGTCCTCCTTGGCTGGGATCCCGCCAAGGATCATCATCTTCTAAAGGGTGTATCTGATCTTGAATGTCTTCACCAAGATCTGCATGCCACCATGGGGATGTCTCCCGAATCCTTGCCCCATGGGGGTAGTGGACTCAAGGGTGACTCACTCCGTAGGTGTGGGGCGAGCTGCCACGGCAAGGGTCTTGCCGGGTTTGCTAAAACCGCCTCCCGGCAAGGATCTTGCCGGGGGAGTCTGCTTCATCTCCTTTGCTCTTTGTGGGCTTGGTCTTGGCGTCGTTCTGCTTCTCTCGAGCTTCGGCCTTACCTTGGCTCACCTCCCTTGCCTTGCTCGTCGTGGTGGTGCCCGTGGCTCAGACTGCCCGTGCACAGTTATAGAGGTACAAAAAGCGTAGCCCTCTTTTTGTACATCGACACATTCGACCAGTCCGATCACCCAACGCACATTGCCACCCCTGGGAGGCAAGCTTTGGTGGTCGACCCAGTTGTTGAAGGCACTCGACTGACCAAAGTCTTGATGGATGGTGGCAGTGGATTGAACATACTGTATGCTGAGACGTTGAAAGGGATGGGCATTCCGATGTCCAGACTCAGTACCAGCAACATGAGTTTCCATGGAGTAATTCCTGGAAGAAGGCTGAGTCACTCGGCCAAATTGCTCTTGATGTGGTTTTCAGTGATTCCAAGAATTACCGCAAAGAAAAGTTGACGTTCGAAGTTGTGGATTTCCCGAGTGCTTATCACGCTATTTGGGGCAGGCCGGCTTATGCACGCTTCATGGCTCGACCATGTTATGTGTATCTCAAATTGAAGATGCCTGGTCCCAAAGTTGTGATCACTGTTACGGGCAATCAGAAGAAAGCATAAGAGTGTTTTCAGAAAGGCTCAAAGATCGCTGATGCTCAGATGGCAGTGGTGGAGCTGCAGGAGTACCAGAAGGCTGCAGACCCGAGTGATTTGTTGTGAGCCAAGAAGCCCGCTACAGAATCAGCTTTTCAGTCGTCTGGTGAAACGAAGCCGGTTCACATTCACCCGACCGATCCGAGTGCTGCTCCGACTCATATCTCAACAACACTCGACTCCAAATAGGAAGAAGTGCTCATCCAGTTCCTCCGTGAGAACTGGGACATCTTCGCATGGAAGCCTTCAGACATGCCGGGTGTTCCCAGGGGGCTGGCTGAGCACCGCCTACGAGTCGAGTCAAAAGTGAAACCTGTCAAAGAACATCTCCGACGGTCCGCCGTCCAGAAGAGAAAGGCTATTGGTGAGGAGGTGGCTTGGCTCTTAGCAGCGGAGTTCATCCGAGAGATTTACCACTCCGAGTGGCTCGCCAACGTTGTCATGGCCCCCAAGAAGGACAAGTAACTTCGCATGTGCATTGACTTTAAACATATCAATCGGGCCTGCCCGAAAGATCATTTTCCTCTCCCCCGCATCGACCAGATAGTCGACTCGACTGCGGGATGTGAGCGACTGTCTTTTTTAGACGCCTATTCCGGGTACCTTCAGATCCGTCTGTATGGACCTGACGAGATCAAAACAGCTTTCATCACTCCATTTGGGTGCTTCTCTTATGTTACCATGCCATTCGGCCTCAAGAATGCCGGAGCCACATTCATGAGGATGATTCAAAAGTGTTTGCTCACTCAAATCAGTCGGAATGTGGAAGCATACATGGATGATATTGTGGTCAAGTCACGGAAGGGTTCCGACCTGCTGACTGACCTTGCTGAAACCTTTGCCAACCTCAGGAGGTATGATATCAAGCTTAATCTATCAAAGTGCACATTCGGAGTTCCTGGCGGAAAGTTACTCAGTTTTCTCGTTTCCGAACGGGGAATCGACGCCAATCTAGAAAAAGTCGGTACTATACTCCGGATGAAACATCCTATGCACGTGCACGACGTCCAGAAGCTTACTGGTTGCTTGGCCGCTTTAAGTCGATTCATCTCTCGTCTCGGTGAAAAGGCATTGCCTCTTTACCGATTGATGAAGAAGTCAGACAAGTTCGAGTGGACTCCTGAAGCTGATGCAGCGTTTGCAGAGCTCAAAGCTCTGCTCTCCACCCAGCCGGTGCTTGCTGCCCCAATCAGCAAAGAGCCTTTGCTGCTTTACATCGTAGCCACAGGACAAGTCGTCAGTACGATACTTACGGTCGAGCGGGAATAAGAAGGAAAAGCCTTCAAAGTTCAGCGCCTAGTATATTATGTTTCTGAAGTTTTGACCCCGTCGAAGCAAAGATATCCTCATTATCAGAAGCTTGTATATGGGATTTATATGACCACAAAGAAGGTTGCTCACTACTTCTCTGATCATTCCATTACAGTCGTCAGTGACGCTCCATTGTCAGAGATCCTGCACAACAGAGATGCAACTGGTCGAGTGGCAAAATGGGCGATTGAACTCCTTCCTCTAGATATCAAGTTTGAAGCAAAGAAAGCTATCAAGTCCCAAGCAATAGCAGATTTCGTCGCCGAGTGGATTGAACAACAACTGCCGACTCAGGTTCACTCGGAGCATTGGACCATGTTCTTCGACGGTTCCAAAATGCTTAATGGTTCCGGTGCCGGGGTAGTATTGGTCTCCCCCCTAGGAGATAAGCTCAGATATGTTCTTCAAATCCACTTTGATTCCTCCAATAACGAAGCAGAATATGAAGCACTTTTATATGGGTTGCGCATGGCCATTTCACTCGGCGTCTGTTGCCTTATGGTCTATGGCGACTCAGATTTGGTGGTTAATCAAGTAATGAAAGAGTGGGACGTCAGAAGTCCGGCCATGACTGGTTATTGCAATGCGGTGAGAAAGCTGGAGAAGAAATTCGCGGGGTTATAACTTCATCGCATACCCCGACTGAAAAATCAAGCAGCTGATGATTTGGCGAAAATAGGTTCCAAAAGAGAAGCCATTCCCAGCAATGTGTTTTTGGAACACATCCACACACCATCAGTTCAGGAGGATCCCTTCACTGAAGAAGCCCCGCAGCCAAAAAGTGCCACGGATCCGATTGAAGTTGAAGTTCCAGCTATGGTCGACCTGATCATGGAAGTTTTGGTCATCACTCCTGACTGGACGGTACCGTACATCGCGTACATCCTAAGGAAAGAACTCCTAGAGGACGAAGAAGAGGCTCGACAGATCGTCTGTCGATCCAAGGCCTTTACGGTCATAAAGGGACAGTTGTATAGAGAAAGCGCGACTGGAGTCAGTCAGAAGTGTATAACACCAGAAGAAGGTCAGATAATCCTTGATGATATCCACTCGGGGACCTGTGGTCATCATGCGTCCTCTCGGACCATTGTGGCTAAAGCATACCGAGCAGGATTCTACTGCCAAGGGTGAATGAAATGGCGAAAGAGATAGTCGACAAATGTGAAGGATGTCAGTTTTACTCCAATATGTCGCACAAACCCGCGTCAGCCCTGAAAACCATTCCACTCGTCTGGCCCTTCGCTGTTTGGGGACTGGACATGGTTGGACCACTGAGAACAGGCAGGAGCAGCTTCACTCATGTGCTAGTAGCAGTCGACAAGTTCACCAAATGGATTGAAGCTAAGCCTATCAAGAATCTTGATGCTTGCACTGCTATCAGTTTCATCAGAGAGTTGATATTCAGATATGGAGTTCCACACAGCATCATCACTGATAATGGGTCAAACTTCGATTCTGATAAATTCAGAGACTTTTGCGCCTCTCAAGGCACATGAGTCGACTATGCTTCAGTCGCTCACCCCCAATCGAATGGACAAGCGGAAAGAGCAAATGGCTTAATTCTCAAAGGACTGAAACCCCGACTGATGCGCGATCTCAAGCACGCAGCAGGTGCATGGGTCGATGAGCTTCCATTAGTTCTTTGGGGATTGAGGACAACCCCAAACCGATCGACTGGAAGAACCCCATTCTTTTTGGTCTACGGAGCCGAAGCAGTTTTGCCGAGTGACCTACTTCAGAACGCACCCCGAGTCGAGCTCTACTCTGAAGATGAAGCAGAACAAGCCCAGCAGGACGCAGTCGACCTCCTGGAAGAAGAAAGAGAAATGGCCATGATTCGATCAACCATCTATCAGCAAGACTTGCGTCGATTCCATGCCAGAAATGTGAAGAGTCGAGCCTTCCAAGAAGGAGACTTGGTCCTCCGAGTGGATCAGCAGAAACCACACAAACTCGCTCCTACTTGGGAAGGCCCCTTCATAGTCACCAGAGTCCTCCACAATGGAGCATACCACCTTTATAATGTCGATCGCTAGATTGATGAGCCACGAGCCTGGAATGCGGAACTGCTCCGCCCCTTTTATACTTGAATTCTCACTCGGATGAGATGTAATACGAAAAACTTCTGTAGTTTATTTATCAAAGACAAGAGCGTTATAATTTTCCCAGTGATTGTTATTGTTTTTGTTTGCGTGAGAAATCCCCCAGTGGGTGGCTTAGCTGCGAATCCGTTTCGCCTAAGTTTGCAAAAATAATTTCCTACCGAGTGGTGAGCCAGCCTCTCACTCAGAGGCTTAGCTGCGAACCCTTTTCGCCTAAGTGTTTGAAAATCCTACCGAGTGGTGAGCCAGCCTCCCACTCGGGGGCTTAGCTGCGAACCCGTTTCACCTAAGTGTTTGAAAATCCTACCGAGTGGTGAGCCAGCCTCCCACTCGGGGGCTTAGCTGCAGTCCAGTACTCGCCTAAGTATTTGAAAATCCTACCGAGTGGAGAGCGACCCTCCCACTCGGGGGCTTAGCTGCAGTCCAGTACTCGCCTAAGTATTTGAAAATCCTACCGAGTGGAGAGAGACCCTCCCACTCGGGGGCTTAGCTGCAGTCCAGTACTCGCCTAAGTTTGAAAATCGTACCGAGTGGAGAGCGACCCTCCCACTCGGGGGCTTAGCTGCAGTCCAGTACTCGCCTAAGTTTGAAAAATCCTACCGAGTGGAGAGCGACCCTCCCACTCGGGGGCTTAGCTGCAGTCCAGTACTCGCCTAAGTTTGAAAAATCCTACCGAGTGGAGAACGACCCTCCCACTCGGGGGCTTAGCTGCAGTCCAATACTCGCCTAAGTTTGAAAAATCCTACCGAGTGGAGAGCGACCCTCGCACTCGGAGGCTTAGCTGCAGTCCAGTACTCACCTAAGTACGAAACACACCCCAATCCGCAAGGACGATGAGGTGCAGGTCGACTGCTACCTTCTCCTTGGGAGCTGCGCCACAAATACGAAAGTTGTCTCGAGTGAAGAACGAGTTCCACTCGACGGAGAATTCATGAAGATATTCAATGATAAACCAAGTTTAGATAAATCCTAAAGGTTCCAGACCGCAGATCGAAGTGCTCGGGCATTCAGCCTGAAAGAGTTTAACGGTTACAAAAACCACTCGGCATTCCGAGGCAAATTTAAGGTGGGGCATAAAAGTTTGTTCACTCCACAGGAGGAGGACTGGCAGGCTCGACGAACTCGTCCAGGTCGACGCCGTCGGCGATCCGAGTGGCTGCAGCAATAAAAGTCTCCATAAAAGATCAGAAGTCATGCCTCTGGGTGTTGGCGACCTTGATTGCTGCCAGCTTATCTTCTCGCGCCTCCTTGCAGTGGACACGAACCAAAGACAGAGCCACATCAGCACCACACCGGGCAGAAGATTTCTTCCACTCCTGCACTCGACCAGGGATCTCGTTAAGTCGAGTCATCAGAGACTCGAGATCATTCTGGAGCGTGGCCCCTGGCCAAAGTGCCGTGTCGATCCGTGACGTGGAGACCTTCAGTCGAGCCAAGTAGTCCACAACACCGTCGATGCGGGATTCCAGTCGGAGCAGATTCATGGCAGTTTCATCTTTTACGGGAGAGTTGATGGGGTCCAAACCTGGCTCAATCCGCCCAGTCTCCTCCTCAAAGTTCTGGCAAAACTCTGCATTCATGATCCAAGGATAAGTCAATTTTCGTATGCTGAGTCGACAAAAAAAAAACATCAGTCGGAACAAAATGTATACCTTCAAGCTTGATGAACAACTTCTTGGCAAGGCTCCTCAGATAGCTCTCCAGATCGTCCCTCCTGCGAGCGATGCCTTCCATCTTCTCGTTCAGGTTGACCTTGTCCTTCTTCAAGCGCGTGACCTCCTTGTTGGCTTCGCCCAGGGTAGATTTCATCTTGGCGTTCTCTTCTTCCAATTGGCCGACTGAAGCCGGTTTCTGTTCAGCCAGAGCGGTTCTGTCGTCAGCTTTCTTTTGAGCAGCAGCCAAATCCTGATCCTTCTTCGCTAGAGCTTCGTTCAGTTTTTCTGCAAAGAAATGGTGCTTGATTCAGAAAGAGCAGAAGGGTACTCAAGCCTAAGAAAAACCAGTCGACAAGCTCGTCTTACCATTGGCGTCGTCCTTGGCCGTTTGCAGCTCTGTCTTGGCCAATTCCAAGTCAAGGTTTAGCTGGATCTGCTGTTTCTCCAAGTCAGCAAAGCGAGCTCCAAGATCACAAGATTTCTGCAATTAGGGAGGGGAAGTTATTTTACAGCGAAAAACGACAAAGATAATAAATACTAAGACTACGGTCGACTGCCTGCAGTCCACCATAGTCTCGGGGACTACACCCAGTGGGTGCACTTTGCGTGCCCCCACCGGTTCGGTTTACACTCGACACGGCCAGACCAGATCGAGCGAAAGAATCAAAATACAAAGACTACAGTCGACTGCCAGCAGTCCACTGTAGTCTCGGGGACTACACCCAGTGGGTGCACTCAGCGTGCCCCCACTAGTCCAAAAATTCAATCGACGCACCCAGTGGGTGTACAGATGCAAAGATTTTCAGAAAGAGAGTCTTCAGATAGCATATCCTAACAGAACAAGCGGTGACCAACTAACCTGAACATTGCTTTGGAGAGCTGAGCTGGCGTCATAGGCGGCCTGACTGGCGTCCCGCACCGCCTTCATCTTCTCCATCATAATGCCCGCCTGGCGTATGGCTTCCTTGGCAGCATTCACTTCGCCCTCTAGGACATGATGGATCGCAAAAACTGAAGGGGGGTCGGCAGGAGCTTGAGCAGTCGATGAAGAAGGCAGGGCACTCGGCAATGGTATGGCGAAGGTAATAGAACCTCGATTGGCATCACCAGCGTCCTGAACGTCTGGTTCCGCCATCAGCGTCGACTGTGGCACCCTGCTTGCAGGAGCTTTCCTATTTTTCCTCGTCAAAGGCCTCTCAGGCTCTTCATCATCATCATCGGGGAGGTCAATAATGTTAGGAGTTGTTCAAAGATCAATCGCCAAAATCACATCACCCAATTGTACACATTGCAGTTGAGTCGACCAAATAAAGAGAGAATGACAGAAATCATACCCAGATTCGAAGTCACTGCATCCTCCATTACCTCATCCTCATCCCTGTAAGTTGAGGTCCCGAAAGTAGCAGCGCTGCCAGTTCCAAAGTTCGTCTGGTTAAATCAAGAAAAATAAACAGCACGGAGCGTCGAGTAAATACAAAGGGAGACACTCACGCAGAAGCGACGGGGATGTCAATCTTAATCTTCGGCAACTCCTTCCGAGGTTTCTGCTCTGCAACTTTGGGATGCTTTGACGCTTTTTCAGTTGGGGTTGGTGAAGATGTCCAAGGACGCTTTTAAGACTGATCAGTCTGAGCAATCGCCTTTTCACGGGCGCTCGGTCGTTCTTGGTCAAGCTTGGATCGCCTCTCCCTGCGAGGAGACGACTCGACTTCTTCTTCGTCACTTGAGTCGTCGCTTTCTTCGTCCCCTTCTCTGTCAGAATGCCATTCACCACTGTCACTGCCGCTCGCCTCTCCTTCCGGGTCTTGCTCTTGCTCTCCATTGGGCACTGAGTACATTTCGATAAGGGCCTAAAAGAAAGCAGGAAGAATAAAGTCAGTCGACGCAGTATAGACATCTCCGCGGGTGAATTCGGATTATAATCAAAAGCTCAGAATTGGACCTTTTCTGGTTCATGGGACTGGTCAAATGGAGGAACTCTCCTGGCTCCCCTGGGGTTGTCCTTGTTTCCGGTGATCCCCGACAGCCACCCCTCCAGTGTGTCATCATCAACCTCCTCCGGGTGAATCCGAGTGGTGTCGTCAAGACCCGAATACATCCACATCGGATGGTCTCGAGCTTGAAGAGGCTGGATGCGCCGCCGAAGGAAAACCTCCAAGAGATCCATACCAGTGACCCCGTCACGGATAAGCTGGACCACTCGTTCGACCAGCACCTTAACTTGCGTCTTCTCCTCCGGGATCACCTTCAAAGAGGAGGGTTTCCTCACTCGGTCCATGGTAAAAGGAGGGAGGCCAGTCGACTGCCCTAGCGTCGGCTGGTCTTTGCAGTAAAACCAGGTCGACTGCCATCCGCGGACCGAGTCGGGAAGAATCATGGCCGGAAAGGAACTTTTCCCTCTCATCTGAACACCAAGACCCCCACACATCTGAATCACTTGTGTTCTCTCATCACTCGGGTTGGCCTTTTTCACCGTCTGAGAACGATAGGTGAAAATGTGCTTGAAAAGACCCCAGTGAGGCCGACAACCCAAGAAATTCTCGCACAAAGACACGAAAGCAGCGAGATACACGATTGTGTTGGGAGTGAAGTGGTGGAGTTGTGCCCCAAAGAAATTCAGAAATCCCTGAAAGTAAGGGTGAGGAGGCAAGGAAAACCCACGGTCGATGTGAGTGGCAAGGAGAACACGCTCACCCTCCCGAGGTTGCGGCTCAGATTCCTTCCCTGGAAGCCGCGCCGATCCATGGGGGATCAGTCCTCCGTCGGCTAGGTCGTCGAGGTCTTCTTGGCGGATCGTCAAGCGGATCCAGTCGCCCTGGATCCAGCCTTTCGGCAGGCCGGCTCGTGAGGAAGATCCACTCCGACTGGTCGCCTTCCCCTTCGCCTTTGCCGTTGCTTTCTTTGTCCGCTCCAGAGTCACCGTGTTCTCCTTCCCCATCGTCGCCGGCGAGACACGTACGGAGCGGCGGCGCTGGGGCGAGAGCGAGCGCGACGAAGAAGCCTGAAGAGGAGAAGAGGAAATGAGAACGCACTGTTCAAGAAACCCCAGTCCGACGCCTTATATGAGGTCACTTCCGAGTGGCTGACTGGTAGGCCCGGACGATCCTGTCAAATCCCGTAACAATCGCGTGTGCGATACGTGGCGAAAAAGGTGGCGCAGAGATCGAGGCGGCTCCGCCCTATCCCATCTGATTACTGCGGCCTCCCCCGTCCCGCGCGCTTCCCAAAATTTGAATCCCGCGAAATCCGCGGGCAGCAGAACAACTTGTCAGACAGAATATCTCCTCCACACCGTCACTCAGAACTTTTCAAGTAAAGAAACTCACTCGACAATTAACTAAGAATGGATCAAGGCGACTGAAAAGGAAGTTGCTGTCGTCACTCAGGTTCATTGATCCGAAACAAAATATGCTCATGGCATGAAAAATGAGTCGGAGAAGTTCTCAACTCCTTCCCCACTCAAACCTCGATCCATTCGGGGGCTAATGATGAAGCTATGTACCTAGGGTAGGGTCATGGACCTGTCCTAACTGCCCTACCCAAGGACATCTCTAGAAGAAATCACCTTTCAATCGACTTGGAGGTGTTCCACTCGACAGACTCGAAGACACTCGACCAAGAAGCAATCACTCGACCAAGAAGCAACCACTCGACGGCCAAGAGACCTAAAGTCACTCCGCACGCTAACGGTCGGTCATTAAGTAGCTTTTATGGTCATCATAGCACTTTATTAGGGGCGTTACCAGTAACGCCCGACCTTAATGTACTTAAAACCCTACATAACTGAGGGCAGGAGGGGTCTGGCGAACTCTATATAAGCCACCCCCCTCCTCAGTGTAAAGGTGTCGCACCCCTGTAATTCATACACACATAATCCAGTCGACTGCCTCCAGGCTCCGAGACGTAAGGCTATTACTTCCTCCGAGAAGGGCCTGAACTCGTAAACCTCGTGTGCTTACAACTACTCCATAGCTAATATCTTGCCTCTCCATACCTACCCCCCTACATTACTATCAGACTTAAAACCACGACAGTGGTGACTTGAGATCAGATTCCTCATCCCATGATTACAAGAAAAGACTCTGTCACAAATGCAAGAAACCCGGACACTACATTCAAGATTGTCCTCAGTGGTAAAAGGAATCAAAGAAGAAGAAGTACAAGGATTACAGTTCTGATGATTCAAAGAAGAAGAAATCTTCAAAGTCCTCGTCATTAAAGTCTTCAAGGTCCTCATCTCACAAGAAGAGCATCTCCAAGAAGGCTCGGGCGTTCATTGGCAAGGAAATGGACTCTGAGGCTGAATCTGAGGAAAATGAGGAAGAGGAGGAATCTGAGGAGTCAGACTCTGGTGTGGCAAGCCTAGCCCTCACTACCGTGTTCGTCAACAAGTCCATCTTCAACTCTGAAGAAAAGGACCTCCCGAACACTAGTGATGACGGCGATGAGGACTACGCTCCCACCTATTGCTTCATGGCAAAAGGCTCAAAGGTACTCAAATATCCCTCCTCTGAATCTAGTGAGGATGAATCTGATGAAAACCTCAAACCCAGCTATTCTAAACTTGCTAAGATTGCTGTGAAACTGCAAAAGGCTCTTGAAAAGGTTCAAAACATGCTAGATAAAAGCGATGATATGTTGGGAGAGGAAATGGATCGCACTAAAATTTTGACTGAAAATCTTCAGAGACTTCAGTCCAAGTTTGACAATCTTCAAGGTCATCATAACACTCTCCTATCTGATCATGAGAAGCTTTCTTATGAATTTCTTCAAAGAAAGCAAGATCTTGAGCAGTTAAGAGTGAGTTATGAAGATTTTCAGAAGGAGTGTGATGCATTACTTGCTCAACAGATCAGCGCTACTCAGGATGAATTTTTTCCTCCATGTTTGAAGTGCATTGAACGTGAAACTGCTAATTCTTCACCTGAATGCTCAAATACTTCTATTGCTGCATATTCTTCAACTGCCTCTGCTATCACTAATTCCTCATCTGAGGACATTGCTAGTATCACTGATGATGCAGGTCTGAAGGAATTGTATATGACATGCATGTAAAAAAGCCTCAAAGGGCATCAGGCTCTTTGTGACGTACTTAAGAAGCAGATCCTCAACAGGAACCCTGGGAAAGAGGGTATTGCCTTTGAGAGGAAACTTAATGCCGATGAGACCTACTGGAAACCTGAGCAGTATCACAAAACCTCATGGGTTGCTGCAAAGGGACCTTCAGTGGATCCATCTAGTTTATCTGGCTTTACATGTGAATCTTCATATTCTTCTAATGAGTCATTTGACTCCAATTATAAACGGTTCAAAAATCAGAATGGTGAAGTATTTGCTAGATATGTTGGCACTAACTGCAAGAACAGTTCTCCTATGAAGAAAATTTGGGTTCCCAAAAGGTTCCTTGAAAATCTTCAGGTGAATGTCATCATGACACCATCTATGAAGAATAGGAATCCCAGATCAAATTCTTCATATGGACCAAATTCTTCATATGGATCCAAGTCCTCATATGGACCATACTCCTCATGTGGATCAAATTCCTCAAAAGGATCAAAGTCCTCATATGAACATCATCGTGCTAACCCGTCTGTTTCGCAGGGATGATCTAAGGATTATGGATATGTGCATTATTCTTCAAATCATTATGTTCATAAGTCCTCGAAGAATTTCTCTGCTTACTCCTATGCTTACCCTACCTCCTCTTTTGTGAAACGAAGTGGATTGGCATCTATGTCATCTTTCTTTTATGGAGCTCGCAGAATGATGAACTCTTTGCAACCCCTTGAGATGTGGGTGGTGAAGAAAAAGAACTAACCTCTTATGGAGGGTCAGGTCTCTAGACGAACTTAATCGTCTGAAGAATTTGCTGGAGACCTGAATATGCTTGAAAGGACACAAGCTAATCCTGAAGAAATGAATTTTCATTTCTCACGTCCTCATACTGCTTTATCTGTTTTATTGCTTGTTGAAATTGATCTAATGAAATTGACACCATATTATTCACTTCTGAAGTATATGAGTTCGTAAGTTGCACTAATTCATCTACAGGATGATCAACCCAAAGCCACTGAGTGGGTCCTCGATAGTGGATGTACAAATCACATGACTGGTGACAGGAGCTTATTGATGGACTCTGCTTTATCTCCATCACATCTGAAGCATATCACCTACGCTGACAAAGGCAAAAGCAAGGTATTGGGTCTAGGTAAGGTTGCAATCTCAAAGGATCGACACATGGACAAAGTCATGCTTGTCGAGTCCTTAGGGTTCAACCTCATGTCTGTCTCAATGCTTTATGATCTTGATATGGTTGTTGTATTTGGCAAGTATCATTTTGTTGTGATTATGGAAGCTGACAATTCCAAAGTCTTCGAAGACTTTAGGAGAGGAGATTTGTATATTGTTGATCTCTCTACAGGACCACAACATGCTACATGTCTACTTGCAAAAGCTTCAGAAGGCTGGCTATGGAATTGACGACTTGGTCATGCTGGCATGAGGAATCTGCACACGCTCGCGAAGAAGAAGCATGTCATTGGCATTGAGGGTGTCAAATTCCTCAAGGACCATTTGTGTGGAGCTTGTGAAGCTAGAAAGATGACCAAGGCCAAGCATCCAGCGAAGACTATCATGACTACTACTCAACCATTTGAATTGCTTCACATGGATCTCTTTGGCCCTACTCACTATGCCACTTTTACTAATGATGCATCTTTATATGGCTTTGTCATTGTTGATGATTATTCTCCATATACATGGGTGCATATCATCACTTACAAAACGGAAGTGCAGGAACTCTTCAAACGATTTTCCTCGAGGGCTTCAACCAACTTTGGTGTGAAAATTAAGCACATCAGAAGTGATAATGGAACTGAGTTCAAGAACACTGGTCTTGATGACTATATTGATGAACTTGGTATTACTCACGAGTTACCTACTCCTTATACTCCTCAGCAAAATGGCATCGTGGAGCGCAAGAACATGACTCTTGTTGAGATGAACCGCACTATGCTTGATGAGTACAAGACGCCTCCTCGCTTTTGGCCTGAGGCAATTGATACTGCATGCCACATCATCAATAGGGTATATCTTCACAAATTCTTCAAGAAGACTACATATGAACTCCTCACTGACAAGAAACCCAATGTGAGTTATTTCAAAGTCTTCGGTGCTAAATGTTGGATTAGAGATCCTCATCACAATTCTAAATTTGCACCGAAAGCACATGAAGGTTTTATGCTCGGTTATGGTAAGGACTCGCACACCTAGAGAGTCTTCAACACCTATCACCACAAGGTTGTTGAAATTGTAGATGTGCGGTTCGATGAGACTAATGGCTCACAAAGAGAGCACCTACCTCCTGTGATAGATGAAATACCTCCTGAGAAATCTATTAAGTTCAAGGCTACTGAGGATGTCATTCCTACCGAAGAATCTGTTGAAGAAGTCATTCCAGAACATGAAGAATGTCATAATGATGCACCTGAGGAAAATGGTGCTGAAGAAAATACTGATCAAATTCCTCAACGACAACCCGTTCATCTTTGCGTTGCAAACGAAGTGCAAATTGAGAAAATCATCAGCGACATCAACATTCCAGGTCCTCTCACACGCTCAAGAGCTTCACATTTATCTAACTTTTGTGGGCACTTTGCTTCCGTCTCTATCACAGAGCCCACTAAGGTAGATGAAGCATTTCTAGAGCCTGATTGGATTCAAGCTATGCAAGAGGAATTACATCAATTCGAGCTCAACAACATCTGTGAATTGGTCAAACGTCCAGATCTTTACAAGCACAATATCATCGGCACAAAGTGGATCTACCGCAACAAGCAAGATGAAAATGGCCTTGTGGTGAGGAATAAGGCACGGCTTGTAGCTCAAGGCTACACACAGGTTGAAGGAATTGATTTCGATGAAACTTTTGCACCTGTTGCTAGACTTGAAGCTATTCACATATTACTTGCTTATGCTAACCATCATGATATCATCTTATATCAAATGGATGTGAAAAGTGCATTCCTCAATGGCAAGCTTGAGGAAGAAGTATATGTTGCTCAGCCCCCAGGTTTTGAAGATCCAAAGCATCCTGACAAAGTCTTCAGACTCAATAAGGCCCTTTATGGCCTCAAGCAGGCCCCACGGGCGTGGTATGATACTTTGAAGGAATTCCTCATGAAGAAAGGCTTCAAACCCGGTTCACTTGACCCAACTCTTTTCACTAAATCTTATGATGGTGAATTTTTTGTGTGCCAAATTTATGTTGATGGTATCATTTTTGGCTATACTGACCAACGTTACAGTGATGAATTTGCCTATATGATGAGTGAATAATATCAAATTTCTATGATGGGAGAATTGAAATTCTTCTTAGGTCTTCAGATTTGTCAATAGTGCAATGGCATATTCATATCTCAGGAGAAATACCTCAAGGATGTACTGAGGAAATTCGGCATGCAAGATTGCAAAGGAGTCAAAATCCCTATGCCCACAAATGGCCATCTACGCACTGATGAAACTGGTATTGGCTTTGATCAAAAGTTATACCGCTCCATGATTGGTTCTTTATTGTACTTATGTGCATCTAGGCCAGATATTATGCTTAGTGTTTGCATGTGTGCCCGATTTCAAGCTACACCGAAGAAATCGCACCATAAGGCTGTGAAGCATATTCTTCGATATCTAGCTCACACACCAACACTTGGATTATGGTACCCCAAGGGCTCGGCTTTTGATCTCATTGGATATTTAGACTCTGACTATGCTGGTGATCGTGTGGACCGCAAGTCAACATCTAGCACATGCCATTTCCTCGGACGATCCTTGGTCTGTTTGTCCTCGAAGAAACAGAACTACCTAGCACTGTCTATTGCTGAAGCTGAGTACATTGCTGCTGGTTCTTGCTGTGCTCAACTGCTATGGATGAAGCAAACTCTCAAGGACTATGGCGTCAACGTGAAGAATGTGCCACTCTACTGTGACAATGAGAGTGCCATCAAAATTGCTCATAACCCAGTTCAGCACTCGAAGACAAAGCACATTCAGATTCGTCATCATTTTCTTCGTGATCATGTGTTAAAGGGCGACATCTCTATTGAGCATGTGAAGACTGAAGAACATCTAGCCGCTATCTTCACTAAGCCCCTGGATGAGAAGAGATTTAGCAAGTTGCGGTGTGAGCTAAATATCCTAGAATCCTCGAATGTTCTTTGAAAAGGACACTCATCCTAACACATATGCAAAATTCATGACTTAGATGTACAACAATTGAAGAAACGTTTTTCTTCAATCAATGAAGAATAACACTCTAAGTGTGAAGAAATTAATGAAGAATTTGATTCTCAGAACCCTATGACAATTGTACGCGGTGTCTGAAATCATCATTCTTATACGGTGGGTCATGCCACCACCAAAAGTTGAAAATCTTCAATTTGAGCTTTTCCCCAGCTTTGAAATTCCTCTGATGTTTTTCAACTTGCATTGTCTTCACTCTTTCCGTCGTCTTTCTTCATTGTCTATATATATATATATATATATATATATATATATATATATGAGTTTATGTCCTCTACAGCATTCACTTATAGCTATTTCTTCAAGTTGCTTGTTCTACTAAGTGAATGTGATCGGACCCTTCCCCCTCTATGCTTAACTCAACCTAGTCTATTCACAATTTCTTCATGTGCGTTCTATTTGAAACTTGTTCAAAATCTTCATTGTGTCCTTGTCAGCTGAAGATATTGCGAATGAAACTTTAAACTTATCTTATATGAATTTCCGGCCTTTGCCGCTCAAACCATTACACATTCCATGATAATACTTATCCTATTCACCCACGATCGCACACGATCGTCACCTCTCAGTACGTGGGTGACACATGTCACGCAAATGAGAAGGGTCAGGGGCACGTTCGTCCTATTTCTTCGGGCGAACAGTTTTTCACTTCGGCTATAAACACCCCTCCCCCTTCCTCACTTCGTTTTTACTCCGCTCGACCTCAATCCCTCGCTCGAGGTCTCAAACCATAGCACCGCTACTTCCATCGTCACCGGTGAGGAAGAGCTTCACTGCCTCGACCTCGTCGCCGCCGTAATCACGCCAGACGCGGATTTCTTCACTCCGCCACCGCCGTAGCTGTCTTCCTCAGCCAAGTTAGGGCATGGAAGATCTGAACCAATGAGCTTCAAATCTACAATTCCCAGTTCGTCGTGTTTTTGTCCAGGGTAATTAAAAGTTACTTTTACTACCCTTGTTGATTCGGATGTTTTTCTTCAAATCTTCAAAAGGTGTTTTTCTTCAAATCCTCACACACTGGACACCTCACATATCATCTGTTCTTGATCTGTTTCTCTAAGAAACTTTTTTCTTCAAGATTCTTCAATTGTGTGGATTTTCAAATCTATACAACTCTGGAACCTAAGTCAAAGAATTCTTAGTGAAATTTCTCAAGATACATCCAGCCAAATTCCTCAAACTTGTTCTTATTGCAAAAATCTTCTAAGAATGCATATGACCTCTCCAAATTCCTCGCAACTATACTCTGTTCACAGGTACACATGTCCATTGCTAAATCATTAGGTTCTCGTCAACTTAACTCATTTGCAGCGTTCCTCGAAGAAAAATTGCATACCTCTTCAGAGAACTCAATCGTTCAAAACCCTCAGCTGAAGAAAATGGCAGATGGCAAGAAGCCACGGAAGGGAGGAAAGAGGCCTGAGGTCAACACTGCGTTTGAAATCCTTGAGGATATCTACAAGGATTATTGCACTCTGATGAGGCCAAACATGGCAAGGAGGACAAAAAATCAGCGCAAGGTGCACATACAAAGGATAGAGAGGAGATGGGCACGGGAATGGAGGGAGTACAGATATGTTACTCCCAAGTATATGAAGAAATTTTCTCTTAATCCTCCATGCCCAAGACCTCCATTGGCACCTGGCCAAGAAGGTGATCCCACTAGCCTCAAGTGTGGTGAGGATTATCCTGATGCATGGGCCAAGCGCCAGGCCAAGCTAGCCAGAGTAGCTAAGGAGTCAGTGAGGAAATTTAATGAAGACTCTGCTGCTGCTCCCACTGCTGAGGCCTCTACAAGCAAGCCAAAGAAGCCTGCTCATAAGCCAAGTGCTTCAACCCCAATGCCCTCACGGCCAAGTCCCTCAGCTATGCCCTCACGGCCAAATTCTTCAAAGCCCTCACGGCCAATTCCTCAAGCCGCACCAGCTCCTCCAAAGTCCTCAACTCCTCCATCAAAATCCTCAGCACCTATGCATCTCGCCACATGCAAATGGACAACAGGCATCTCTATTGCCTCAGGAGCTTCTGCTAGTTCTTTAGCTGCCCCAAATTCATCAACTGGCCCCTCTCTGCTGAAGACAAAGGCCACTGCTGGACAAGGCTCTCGACCAAGTCCTCACAAGAAGCAGGTCGCCTTTCAAGTGCCCGCCTAATGAAGACGAAGCTAATGATGAAGAACTTGCTGAAATCATCATGGACAGGCAACTCAAGGCCGCTAGAGCCAAAGGCACAAGTGTGCCTCTGCTTTTGGATCCAAAATTGATCCTTGAGTACATTGATCTCTGGCACAAGGACCCCAACACTCCTATGCCTGACTTCAAGTTAACTCCTAGCCAAAGTCATATGTTGACTCACTTCATTCAGGAAGAAAAATGGAAATTTGACAAGGCCAGGCAGTTGAAGAAAGCGCAGTGCAAAAAGGAGCGCTTCCTGAAGAAAAACATTGTCTCTATGACAACTAAAGAACTTGTCACGATTCAATCTGAGATCAAGAAAATCAGTGATGAATTTGACGCATACCGCGCTGATTGGCTGGGAGCCAAGGTCCGTTTTGTGAAACTAACTGAATAGTTCACTTCCAATGTTGCAGCCCCAACGCAACAAGAAAATCCTCAGGCTGAAGCATCTACTCAACCTACTGAAGAAAATGCCAGCACCGCTGATGATACTCAGACTACTGATGAAAATGCTAGTACTAGGGCTGATGACTGCATTCCAGCCGCTGAAGAAATTGTCAGGGCAACCACTAGTGTTGCGCCTGAAGAAAATGAAGAAGTCAGGGCAACTGCATCAGTTGTGCCTGAAGATCTTGAACCAAATTCTTCTTCTCCTCCTGCGCCTACACCATCTCCGATCCTTCCATCTGCATCATATGTGAAGAAGACCAAGGCTGCAGAGTGTGTAGCTGTGAAGAAAAGGAAGGCATCAACTGCATCAGATTCTTCAGCTCCGAAGAAGATGAAGCCGCTGACCAGCTCGTTTGAAAATCCAATTGATGTTGTTCCTGTCACATCTATGCCATCAAAGGACCTTGTTCCTTTTGATGAAGAATACGTGATCCCAAGCAGATCCGATGAAGACATTCCTTCTGTTGCTTCCTTAGAGCAGTTGGATGAAGAAATCGAAGCGGATGCAATCCCTTCAACCCCAATAGTCTCATCGCCCTCGCCTTAGTTCACTGCTGAAGAGGACAGCGTTGAAGAAATGAATGAAGATGAAGATGTGGACATTGGATGCACAACTCCAGTGTTGAACGACGACTTTTGGGAAAGTCAGCATCCCAACTCTCCTCTGTTCACCCCCCTTCAACAAATTCCTCAATCCCCTGTCGTTACTGAAGTATTAATGGGATCTGAAGAACCTCATACCACACCATCTGTCCATGAAGAGATTCCAACCACTAGCGCTGAAGAAAATGTAAATGAAGAATTGAAGTCCCAAGCTGCCACTGAAGAAGAACCTCAAATTACTTAGCCTGCGAAACCTGAGATCGCGATCCCTGAGGTTGTGATGCAATTGACTGACACTCCTCACCCCAAGCCAAAGGATCCTTTCTCAAAGAAACAAAAATTTAAGGCTAGTGACTTCTTCGGCGAGCATGTATTTTTCACAGACTATAAACCTTATGACTCTGCTCATCTTAGGAGGAAGCGCTTCTGGACTGCCAACCAGGCCAATTTCTATTCTTCACTACTCTTCAACAAGGATAAAGTCTTCTACCACGAGCATATTCCTCACGTGAACATGGAATCACTGCCTTGCTTCTCTCCTGTCTTCAGTGTGCTTCATGACGCAGGCCTCCTCAATTTTTGCTCTGACATTGTTGATTGGAATGAAGAGCTTATTCTTGAGTTCTAGGCTACACTGCACATCACAGGTGATCCTGATGATATCAACACTTGGGTATTGGACTGGATGACCGATAATACTCATTATAAGGCACCGGCCTCTGAATTACTTCACGCCCTGCCCATCAGTCCACCCCTTGAAGGAGCTCGTTGCCTGTACCAGGAGCCTGAACTCACTGGCCATTACATGCAAGTGCTAATGAAGCCCCCCAGCCCGGTCAAGCCCCAAGGACCAAATTCATCATGAAAGAATTTCTATATGTGCCCAGAACAGTCTATCGCATTCTGATAAGGACAATGAGTCCTATCAAAGGCCACGACTCGTCTGATGAGGAAATTGCTGGCATCATGAAGAATCTGCTATTCAAAATCATACATGGCATCCTATCAATTACCATGATTTATGCATGAGGACTCTGGCAAATGTTGCACTCTCTCCATTTGAGTTGAAGCCTTATGCTCCTTGGATTATGAGATTCCTCAGAACAAGGTCTTCACTAAACTACAAGGTTGACTTTCAGAATCACCTCAGCTACCTGCCCCCAATTGAAGTCCTCAAGCAGACTTATTCCTCAGCTAATGAAAAGGGCAAGGCACCTGCTGTCATTGATGAAGGCATTCGTCCATTGGATGGTCAGTTTCGCAAAGCTGCATCTTATTCCACCAATGATGACTCTGCCACTCATGATTCTGCTGCAAATGCATCCAAGCCAAATCCTCAAGCCACAGCTCCCGGGGTGATGACTGACCGTGGGCTGCTTCTTAGTCTTCACCAGAAGGTGGATCGAAACCATAAATGGGTTAAGTGTCAGTTTGGTTCTCTTCTTCACAACATGACTGCTACACATAATGCAGTGAAGAAAAACCATTACCACCTCCATGAAGTTTTCGGTGGCACCTGGGCTATCTTATCACATCTGTATGGTGAAGAAGATCTGAAGCAAATGGGTCTCAAGGAGTACTTTTATTGGCCTGCACCTCCAACGAAGAAATTCAAGAAAGTCAAAGTTCCTTCCTTGGTGGCCAACTCATATTCTTCATCCCGCGACACCGACGAGTTTGAAGACTTAGACGACACCGCGGCAGGTCCTACAACAACAAACGACCCCAACAACGCTGGCACTCCTCCATCAACTTGATATTCTTCAGGGGCGTTAGTCCTCATTTTTCATCCCTTTTGGTCATTTGATGACAAAGGGGGAGAAATTCGAGTTAGTCTTCAAGCGGGTCTACTTATATGGGTGTTTTTTCTAAGTTACAACTCTCGTTCTTTTGAAGACTTTGCTAGATCGAGTTGTAAACTTAAACTCTATGGTGGTCTGGTACTTTTGCTGAGTTTTTCTGCATGCTTATTCCTCATTGATGTTAATGCACGCATGCTGAATTACATCAGTCACCATATTTCATCATGCATTTCAAATTCTTCATATTATACGTTAAATGCGTGTATGAATTACAAGATATAGGGGGAGATCTCCATGATTCTACTCTTCAAGTGTGCATTGCTTCAAAAGCAAATTACTCACTATGCACATCTTCAGGGGGAGTTCTTCTATATCTTGTAATCAAATTCATCAAATGTCAGCATTTACACTTCATATGTTTATCCCCGTTGAAAACTTAACCTATATTGTCATCAATCACCAAAAAGGGGAAGATTGTAAGTGCATCTAGTGCCCCTTAGTGATTTGGTGTATTGAAGACTTATAGGTTAAGGGACTAATGCGTTTGTGAGTGTACACAGGTCTATAAGTCTATGAGGAGTTTGATATTTATAGAGAAAGTCGACCCCTAAAAATGAAGTTCTTCGACTGAAGACTTTGGATTTCTGAAGACTTTGAAAGTGAAGAAATTGGTGTGATCCTGAAGACTTGGTATTCATTCGAGGAACATGAAGAATGAAGACTTTTGTTTTCATAGTTTCATTTTCTCTTTCTTGAGTCATAGAAAACACCATACTGTTAAAGGGGGTCGAGGAAATACTAAGGAAAAATTTCCAAGTGATGCTCAACTCAAATCCTACACCTACCAATACCTTCGAGTGAAGCCATTGGAAATCTCATCCAGCTCATTCAATTTCTTCAGTGACAGAGACGAAGTTCTTCTGGTCTCTGGGGAATTGGTTCTGATTGAGGAGTTAGGAATTCGCTAGTGCGGATTGCCTACACAGTGAGGAACATGATAGCCCTGAGGAATTTGATACTCAAAATTCCGACCGTTGTTGTGCTATGCGCCAGCTGTCCCTAAATATCTACCCACCTAATGGTCATATCATTGAAGGGCATTTATGTTTTATCATGTCGGGCTGCTCCCTAGGCTATAAATAGCCGCCCCCTACAACCACTAGCTGGTTGGCTGCTCCGAGAGAAACTGACACTTGTCATTTGAGAGCATCCCATCCTCCGAGGACTTTGAGTGAAAATCATAAAGTGAGGAAAAACCAAACCCAAACACCTACAAACCCAAAGTGATTGAGCATCACTGAAGAGATTGATCCTGCGTGGATCTGACGCTTGTTACCTTTGAAGACTATGCATCTTCCAGACGGTTGGGCGTCATTGTCTCGAGCATCCAAGAGGAAATTGTGCATCGCCGAGTGACCGAGTCTGTGAAGGTTTGGAAGTCACCTGAAGACTTACCACGAGTGATTGGGCGAGGTCTGTGTGACCTTAGCTCAAGGGGAATACGGTGAGGACTGAGTGTCCTGAGCTGCGTGTTTAGGACTGGGTGTCCGAGACTGTGTGTCCTCAGGTTTAAATACCTAGCCGCCCTAACCAAACGTACAACTGTCACAGCAGTTGGAACTGGTCTATCAAATCATTGTCTTCACTGAGCTAACTGGTTCCATTTCTTCAACCCTTCCATTTCCTCTTTCCTGTGTTTACGCTTTCTGTACTCTGTGCTTGGTTTTCATTTCTTCATGAAGACCATGCTCTTGTTCTGTTATGTTTACTTCTGAGTACTTATTCCACTGCAAGTGGTTCTTCACTCAGGAATTTCCTCACCTACAAATTCCTCAGTAAAGAATTCGTAAAAATTGCCTATTCACCCCCTCTAGTCAATATAACACACTTTCAACATGTGTTGTCATTTGATGAACGGGATCACATAATTAGAGAATGATGTGATGGACAAGACCCATCCGATAGCTTAGCATAATAACCGTTTAGTTTTATTGCTATTGCTTTCTTCATGACTTATACATGTTCCTCTGACTATGAGATTATGCAACTCCCGAATACCGGAGGAACACCTTGTGTGCTATCAAACGTCACAACGTAACCGGTGATTATAAAGATGCTCTACAGGTGTCTTCGGTGGTGTTTGTTGAGTTGGCATAGATCGAGATTAGGATTTATCACTCCGTGTATCAGAGAGGTATCTCTGGGCCCTCTTGGTAATGCTCATCACTATAAGACTTGCAAGCAATGTGACTAATGAGTTAGTTGCGGGATGGTGTATTATGGAACGAGTAAACAGACTTGTTGGTAACCATATTGAACTAGGTATGATGATACTGACGATCGAATTTCGGGCAAGTAACATACCGATGACAAAGGGAACAACGTATGTTGTTATGCGGGTTGACCGATAAAGATCTTCGTAGAATATGTAGGAGCCAATATGAGCATCCAAGTTCCGCTATTAGTTATTGACCGGTGATGTATCTTTGTCATGTCTACATAGTTCTCAAACCCGTAGGGTGCGCACGCTTAATGTTTGATGACGATTTATATTATGGGTTATGTGATTTGATGACCGAAGATTGTTCGGAGTCCCGGATGAGATCACAGACATGACCAGGAGTATCGAAATGGTCGAGAGGTAAGGATCCATATAGTGGAAGGTTATATTCGGACATCGGAATGGTTCCGAGTGATTCGGGTATTTTTTTTCTGGAGTACCGAGGGGTTACCGGAACCCCCGGGAAAGTGTTGGGCCTACATGGGCCTAAAGGGAGAGAGAGGAAAGCCTGCGATGGGTGGCGCGCGGCCCCCTCCTAGGGAGTCCGAATAGGACAAGGAGGAGGGGGCGCGGCCCCCCTTCCCTTTTCTTCTCCCTCTCCTTCCTATTCCCTCTGGTGGAGAAAGGAAAATGGGGGGTGAGGGAGTCCTAGATTGGGGGTCCTCGGACAGCCGGACTATATACTTTGGCCGAACTGTTGGACTATGAAGATACAAGATTGAAGACTTCGTCCCGTGTTCGGGTGGGACTCTCCTTTGCGTGGAAGGCAAGCTTGGCAATTCGGATATATAGATCTCCTCCCTTGTAACCGACTCTGTGTAACCCTAGCCCCCTCCGGTGTCTATATAAACCGGAGGGTTTAGTCCGTAGGACAACGACAATCAGAATCATAGGTTAGCTTCTAGGGTTTAGCCTCTACGATCTCGTGGTAGATCAACTCTTGTAATACTCATATCATCGAGATCAATCAAGCAGGAAGTAGGGTATTACCTCCATCTAGAGGGCCCGAACCTAGGTAAACATTGTGTCCCCCGCCTCCTGTTACCATCCGCCTTAGACGCACAGTTCGGGACCCCCTACCCGAGATCCGCCGGTTTTGACACCGACATTGGTGCTTTCATTGAGAGTTCCACTGTGTCGTCACCATAAGGCCTGATGGCTCCTTCGATCATCGGCGACGATGCGATCCAGGGTGAGGTTTTTCTCCCCGGACAAATCTTCGTATTCGACGGCTTCGCATTGCGTACCAACTCGCTTGGCCATATGGAGCAGATCGAGAGCTACGCCCCTGGCCGTCAGGTCAGATTTGGAAACTCAAACTATACTGCCGACATCCGCGGAGACTTGATCTTTGACAGATTCGAGCCCGTGTCAGGTGCGCCGCACTGTCACGACGAGCATGACTTAGCTCTGCCCCCGGATGGAGTTCGGGAGATCACACCTGTGGCTACTCTGGCCCTCAATCCGGAGCAGATCATGCCGTCCGAGGACGGGTGGATGGACCCCGCCACGGAGGCCCACACTCAGCGGCGATAGAGTCGAATGCTGACTTCACCTCCTATGGGACCTGTGTTGCCGAACCCTTGGATTTGTCCCCGGCCACATGCTCTGAACCGCCTGCGTCCATGCCCATCGAATCCGATTGGGCGCCGATCATGGAGTTTACCTCCGCGGATATCTTTCAGCACTCGCCCTTGGGCGACGCACTAAATTCATTGAGGTCCCTCTCCTTGTCAGGAGACCATTGGCCGAACTATGTCTGGCTTGAGTGGGAAGCGGATGACGAAGAAATTCGTTCCCCACCCACCACCCATTTAATAGCCACTGTCGATGATTTGACCGACATGCTTAATTTCGACTCCGAAGACATCGACGGTATGGACGACGATGCAGGAGAGGAACAGGAACCACCGCCCACAGGGCGCTGGACAGCCACTTCATCAAACGATATATACATGGTAGACACACCCAAAGAAAACAATGACAAGGAAGAAAAGGATGCAGCGGAGGGTAATCCCCTCGAGAAGCAACCAAAGCGATGACGTAGGCGCCACCCCAAATCCCACCTCGGCAAAAACAACGATAACATCGCAAGAAAGAGTAATACCCTGGTCGACTCCAAAGCAAACGACGACCACATGGACCCAGCGATAGAGCAGGATGAACCAGCGGATGGCGAACATAGTATGGAGCCGTTGTCCGATCATGGCGACGCCAAGGGTAAAGATCACCAACCTGTCTCTGGAGAGGGGAACAGTCCGGACGACGATGCACACATCATTCCGGAAAGGCGCTTGGAGCAAGAGAACCTCCATAGAAGGATTATTGCCACCACGAGGAGTCTAAAGAAGCAGAAGCAAAGGCTTAAAGCCGCACAAAATACACTCAACAGTAGATGGAACAAAGTGCTCGACACTGAAGAAAAGTACGGTGGAAGTCGCCACACAAAGAGCTATCCAAAGCGCAAGCTACTGCCTGAATTCGATGACGAGGCTTTAGAGCCTACACAGCCGAAAAATAAAATGGCCGGTGAACCGAATCGACCACCCCACGGCCGCGATAGGGAGGCTAACGATGTCAAACACAAGTCAGTACACGATTTACGTGAGGACTTGCACCAAAAAGCCGGTCTGACTAGGTCCATCTACGGATCTAGGAAGCGCGCTCCGGCACAAAATCAGAACCGAACACTACAACCATCAGAACGCCATGGTACATCCAAATACAGGGGTGCCGCGCACCCCCTATGCTTCACTGATGAGGTGCTGGATCACGAATTTCCCGAGGGATTCAAAACCATGAACATAGAGGCATACGACAGAACGACACATCATGGGGTTTGGATCGATGACTTTATCCTCCATATCCACATGGCTCGCGAAGATGATCTCCACGCCATCAAATACTTGCCCCTCAAGTTGAAGGGACCAGCTCGGCACTGGCTAAAAAGCCTCCCCGAAAACTCAATTGGAAGTTGGGAAGAGCTTGAGGATGCTTTTAGGGCTAATTTTCAAGGGACCTATGTCCGACCTCCGGATGCAGACGATTTAAGTCACATAATTCAACAGCCCGGAGAGTCAGCCCGAAAACTTTGGAACAGATTCCTCACCAAGAAGAATCAAATTGTCGATTGCCCAGACGCCGAAGCCTTAGCAGCTTTCCAACACAGCGTCCGGGGTGAATGGCTCGCCAAACACCTCGGCCAGGAAAAACCGAGGACAATGGCAGCCCTAAGAAGCCTGATGACCCGCTTTTGTGCGGGCAAAGATAGTTGGCTGGCCCGTAGCGGCACCAGCGACCCAGGCACATCCGAAGTCAGGGATGGCAATGGAAAACCATGACGCAATAAAATCAAGCGTCGAAACAATGAGGACAGCCCAGACAACACGGCGGTAAACGCCGGATTCAGGGGCTCTCGACCCGGTCAACGGAAAAAGCCATTCAAAGGCAGCAGAGATGGACCGTCCAGCCTAAACAAGATTCTAGACATATTATGTCAGATTCATGGCACCTCCGACAAACCTACAAATCACACCAACAGAGAATGCCGGGTCTTCAAGCAGGCTGGCAAGCTAAACGCCGAACACAAGGGGAGGAAGACACCAAGTGAAGACGAGGATGAGCCTGATACGTCTCCAACGTATCTATAATTTTTGATTGCCCCATGATATATTATCTACTGTTTTGGACTATATTTGGCTTTATTTTCCACTTTTATATTATTTTTGGGACTAATCTATTAACCGGAGGCCCAGCCCAGAATTGCTGTTTTTTTTGCCTATTTTAGTGTTTCAGACAAACGGAATATCAAACGGAGTCCAAACGGAATAAAATCTTCGGAAACGTGATTTTCTCACCGAACGTGATCCAGGAGACTTGGACCCTACTGCAAGGGATCAAAGAGGTGGTCACGAGGGTGGGGGCGCCCCCCCCCCTAGGGCGCGCCCCCTGCCTCGTGGGCCCCTCGGTGCTCCACCGACGTACTCCTTCCTCCTATATATACACACGTACCCCCAAACGATCAAAACGGGAGCCAAAAACCTAATTCCACCGCCGCAACTTTCTGTATCCACGAGATCCCATCTTGGGGCCTGTTCCGGAGCTCCGCCGGAAGAGGGCCATCATCACGGAGGGCTTCTACATCATCCTAGCCCCTCCGATGAAGTGTGAGTAGTTTACCTCAGACCTTCGGGTCCATAGTTAGTAGCTAGATGGCTTCTTCTCTCTCTTTGAATCTCAATACAAAGTTCTCCCCCTCTCTTGTGGAGATCTATTCGATGTAATCTTCTTTTTGCGGTGTGTTTGTTGAGACCGATGAATTGTGAGTTTATGATCAAGTCTATCTATGAATAATATTTGAATCTTCTCTGAATTCTTTTAAGCATGATTTGTTATCTTTGCAAGTCTCTTCGAATTATCCATTTGGTTTGGCCAACTAGATTGGTAGTTCTTGCCATGGGAGAAGTGCTTAGCTTTGGGTTCGATCTTGCGGTGTCCTTACCCAGTGACAGAAGGGGCAGCAAGGCACGTATTGTATCGTTGCCATCGAGGATAACAAGATGGGGTTTATTTCATATTGCATGAATTTATCTCTCTACATCATGTCATCTTACTTAAGGCGTTACTCTGTTTTTAACTTAATACTCTAGATGCATGCTGGATAGCGGTCGATGAGTGGAGTAATAGTAGTAGATGCAGAATCGTTTCGATCTACTTGTCACGGACATGATGCCTATATACATGATCATGCCTAGATATTCTCATAATTATGATCAATTCTATCAATTGCTCAACAGTAATTTGTTCACCCACCGTAGAATACTTATGCTCTTGAGAGAAGCCACTAGTGAAACCTATGGCCCCCGGGTCTATTCTCATCATATCAATCTCCATCACTTTTATATTTTTTTGCTATTTATTTTGCTTTTACTTTTTACTCTGCATCTTTATATCAAAATACCAAAAATATTCTATCTATCAGATCTCACTCTCGTAAGTGACCGTGAAGGGCTTGACAACCCCTAATCGTGTTGGTTGCGAGTGGCTATCGCTTTGTGCAGGTACAAGGGACTTGAGCGTGGGCTCCTACTGGATTGATACCTTGGTTCTCAAAAACTGAGGGAAATACTTACGCTACTCTGCTGCATCATCCCTTCCTCTTCGGGGAAAACCAACGCAAGCTCAAGACGTAGCAAGAAGGAATTCTGGCGCCGTTGCCAGGGAGTCTACGCAAAAAGTCATATACCAAGTACCCATCACAATCCCTATCTCTCGCATTACATTATTTGCCATTTGCCTCTCGTTTTCCTCTCCCCCAATTCACCCTTGCTATTTTATTCGCCCTCTCTCTCTATCCTCCCTCTCTGTTTGCCTCTTTTGTCCGCTTGCTTTTTGTTTGCTCGTGTGTTAGATTGCTTCTTTGTCGCGATGGCTCAAACCAGGATTTGGTGATCTTCACCTTAAAAGGTTGGAGGAAATCGAAAACAACGTTAGGAAGTTTATGGTTTTGCAATTTGAGCATAATAATTTCTTTAGAAACGAGCTTAAGGAACAAAAATGTTCTATGAGTTATATGAATAAAAGCTTGATGATATGTCTAAAGAATTTGAGAGTATAAGATCCCAGATTGCTCGTCTAGAGAAGATGACTGCTGAAATTTCGGATATGCAAGCCACCTTAGTCAATAAGATGGCCGCTAAACCGAATTACTATGAAAAAATCAAGATGAAGATCTAAAAGTTATATTGAATGTGTCTCCAATTAAATCTTTTATTTTGCAATATGAATCTTGATGAAACTGAATAATGATCTTCTTTACCTAGAAGCGTTCTAAACGAAGTATTTAGATCTTAATGATGAAATATTGGAAAGTGGGGATTGAAAGAAATAAAAATCTAGATGTTGCTAAACCCACTATATTGGATTTCAAGGAATTTAATAATGAAAGTTTCTCTTTAATTGATTGTATTTCCTTGTTGCAATCCGTGCTAAAATCTCCTCATGCTTATAGTCAAAAGAAAGCCTTCACCGAACATATTGTTGATGCCTTGATGCAATCTTATGAAGAAAACTTGAGTTGAAAGTTTCTATCCCTAGAAAACTCTATGATGAGTGGGACCAACTATTAAAATTAAAATTAAATATCATGAGTTTTATGCTTTGTGTGATTTGGGTGCTAGTGTCTCCACTATTCCCAAAACTTTGTGTGATTTACTAGATTTCTGCGATTTTGATGATTGCTCTCTAAACTTGCATCTTGCGGATTCTACTATTAAGAAACCTATGGGAAGGATTAATGATGTTCTTATTGTTCAAAATAGGAATTATGTTCCCGTAGATTTCATTGTTCTTGATATAGATTGCAAACCTTCTTGCCCTATTATTCTTGGTAGACCTTTCCTTAGAACGGTTGGTGCGATTATTGATATGAGGAAGGAGAATATTAGATTTCAATTTTCCATTAAAAGGCATGGAACACTTTCCAAGAAAGAAATAAAATTACCTATATGAACTATCATGAGAGCCACTTATGGATTGCCTACCAAAGATGGCAATACCTAGATCTAATTCTTGTTGTTATGCCTAGCTAGGGGCGTTAAACGATAGCGCTTGTTGGGAGGCAACCCAATTTTATTTTTATTCCTTGATTTTGCTCCTGTTTTAGTAATAAATAAATTATTTAGACCTCTGTTTTGGTTGTGTTTTTTGTGTTTAATTAGTGTTTGTGCCAAGTAGAACCGTTGGGAAGACTTGGGGAAAGTCTTGTTGAACTTGCTGTAACAAACAGAAACTTTAGCGCTCACGAGAACTGCTGTCATTTTTATTTGAAGAGTGATATTTAGTTAATTATTTTTGCAGATGATTAATAGATAAATTCTCACGTCCCGAAATTTATTTTAGAATTTTTGGGGTTCCAGATCTTGCGCTAGCTACAGATTACTACAGACTGTTCTGTTTTTGACAGATTCTGTTTTTCGTGTGTTGTTTGCTTATTTTGATGAATCTATGGCTAGTAAAATAGTTTATAATCCATAGAGAAGTTGGAATACAGTAGGTTTAACACCAATATAAATAAATAATGAGTTCATTACAGTACCTTGAAGTGGTCTTTTGTTTTCTTTCGCTAACGGAGCTCACGAGTTTTCTATTTTGAGTTTTGTGTTGTGAAGTTTTCAAGTTTTGGGTGAATTCTTTTGATGGATTATGGAACAAGGAGTGTCAAGAGCCTAAGCTTGGTGATGCCCATGGCACCCCCAAGATAATACAAGGACACCAAAAAGTCAAAGCTTGGGGATGCCCCGGAAGGCATCCCCTCTTTCGTCCACTTCCATCGGTAATTTACTTGGAGCTATATTTTTATTCACCAACATGATATGTGTTTTGCTTGGAGCGTCTTGTATTATTTGTGTCTTTGTTTTTAGTATGCCACAATCATCCTTTCTGTACACACCTTTTGAGAGAGCCATACATGAATTAAAATTTGATAGAATACTCTATGTGCTTCACTTATATCTTTTGAGCTAGATAATTTTGCTCTATGCTCACTTATATCTTTTGAGCTAGATAATTTTATGTGCTTCACTTATATCCTTTGAGCTAGATAATTTTTCTCTATGTGCTTCACTTATATCCTTTGAGCTAGATAGTTTTGCTCTATGTGCTTCACTTATATCCTTTGAGCTAGATAGTTTTGCTCTATGTGCTTCACTTATATCCTTTTTGGAGCTAGATAGTTTTGCTCTATGTGCTTCACTTATATCTTTTGAGATATATAATTTTGCTCTATGTGCTTCACTTAGATCTTTTAGAGCACGGTGGTGGATTCGTTTTAAAGAAACTATTGATCTCTCATGCTTCACTTAAATTAATTTGAGAGTCTCTTAATAGCATGGTAATTTGCCTAATAATAATATGCTTGGTATTCAAGATTGGTGAAACTTTCTTTTGAGTGTGTTGAATACTAAGAAAAAGATTGAAGCATGATAATTGTTTTGAGATATGGAGGTGATAATATTAAAGTCATGCTAGTTGAGTAGTTGTGAATTTAAAGAATACTTGTGTTGAAGTTTGTGATTCCCATAGCATGCACGTATGGTGAACCGTTATGTGATGAAGTCGGAGCATGATTTATTTATTGATTGTCTTCCTTATGAGTGGCGGTCGGGGACGAGCGATGGTCTTTTCCTACCAATCTATCCCCCTAGGAGCATGCGCGTAATACTTTGCTTTGATAACTTCTAAATTTTTGCAATAAGTATATGAGTTCTTTATGACTAATTGTTGAGTCCATGGATTATACGCACTCTCACCCTTCCATCATTGCTAGCCTCTTCGGTACCGTGCATTGCCCTTTCTCACATTGAGAGTTGGTGCAAACTTCGCCGGTGCATCCAAACCCCGTGATATGATACACTCTTTCACACATAAACCTCCTTATATCTTCCTCAAAACAGCCACCATACCTACCTATTATGGCATTTCCATAGCCATTCCGAGATATATTGCCATGCAACTTTCCACCATCTAGTTCATCATGACATATCCATCATTGTCATATTGCTTAGCATGATCATGTAGTTGACATAGTATTTGTGGCAAATCCACCATTCATAATTCTTTCATACTTGTCACTCGTGATTCATTGCATATCACGGTACACCGCTAGAGGCATTCATATAGAGTCATACTTTGTTTTAGTATCGATTTGTAATCATTGAGTTGTAAATAAATAGAAGTGTGATGATCATCATTCAATAGAGCATTGTCCCAAAAAATAGGAAAGGCCAAAGAAAAAAAAAGGCCCCCAAAAAAGGGGCAATGCTACTATCTTTTTTTCACACTTGTGCTTCAAAGTAGCACCATGATATAGCAAGTCTCATATATTGTGCTTCAAAGTAGCACCATGTTCTTCATATAGAGAGTCTCATATGTTGTCACTTTCATATACTAAGTGGGGAATTTTACGTATAGAACTTGGCTTGTATATTCCAATGATGGGCTTCCTCAAATTGCCCTAGGTCTTCGTGAGCAAGCAAGTTGGATGCACACCCACTAGTTTCTTTTGTTGAGCTTTCATACATTTATAGCTCTAGTGCATCCGTTGCATGGCAATCCCTACTCACTCACATTGATATCTATTGATGGGCATCTCCCATAGCCCGTTGATACGCCTAGTTGATGTGAGACTATCTTCTCCTTTTTGTCTTCTCCACAACCACCATTCTATTGTTGGAAATATGCCCTAGAGGCATAATAAATTGGTTATTATTATATTTCCTTGTTCATGATAATCATTTATTATCCATGCTAGAATTGTATTGATAGGAAACTTAGATACATGTGTGGATACATAGACAACACCATGTCCCTAGTATGCCTCTAGTTGACTAGCTTGTTGATCAATAGATGGTTACAGTTTCCTGACCATGGACATTGGATGTCGTTGATAACGGGATCACATCATTAGGAGAATGATGTGATGGACGAGACCCAATCCTAAGCCTAGCACAAAGATCGTGTAGTTCGTATGCTAAAGCTTTTCTAATGTCAAGTATCATTTCCTTAGACCATGAGATTGTGCAACTCCCGAATACCGTAGGAGTGCTTTGGGTGTGCCAAACGTCACAACGTAACTGGGTGGCTATAAAGGTACACTACAGGTATCTCCGAAAGTGTCTGTTGGTTGGCACGAATCGAGACTGGGATTTGTCACCCCGTGTAACGGAGAGGTATCTTTGGGCCCACTCGGTAGGACATCATCATAATGTGCACAATGTGACCAAGGAGTTGATCATGGGATGATGTGTTACGGAACGAGTAAAGAGACTTGCCGGTAACGAGATTGAACAAGGTATCAGGATACCGACGATCGAATCTCGGGCAAGTATCGTACCGCTAGACAAAGGGAATTGTATACGGGATTGATTAAGTCCTTGACATCGTGGTTCATCCGATGAGATCATCGTGGAACATGTGGGAGCCAACATGGGTATCCAGATCCCGCTGTTGGTTATTGGCCGGAGAGGTGTGTCGGTCATGTCTGCATGGTTCCCGAACCCGTAGGGTCTACACACTTAAGGTTCGATGACGCTAGGGTTATAGGGAAAGTATGTACGCGGTTACCGAATGTTGTTCGGAGTCCCGGATGAGATCCCGGACATCACGAGGAGTTCCGGAATGGTCCGGAGGTAAAGATTTATATATGGGAAGTCCTGTTTTGGTCACCGGAAAAGTTTCGGGTGCTATCGGTAACGTACCGGGACCACCGGAAGGGTCCCGGGGGTCCACCAGGTGGGGCTACCTGCCCCAGAGGGCTGCGTGGGCCAAGTGTGAGAGGGGACCAGCCCCAGGTGGGCTGGTGCATCCTCCCACCAAGGCCCAAGGCGCCTCCAAGAGGGGAAGGGGCAAACCCTAGGGCAGATGGGCCCTAAGGCCCACCCTAGGTGCGCCTCCCCCTCTCCCCCTTGTGGTCGCCACCCTAGATGGGATCTAGGGCTGCCGCACCCCTTGGGGTGGGAACCCTAGGTGGGGCGCAGCCCTCCTTCTCCCCCTATATATAGTGGAGACAAAGGGGCAGCCCAACACGCGATTCAATCTCCCTGTTGGCGCAGCCCTACCCCTCTCCCTCCTCATCTCTCGTAGGTCTTGGCGAAGCCTTGCTGGAGCCCCGCGCTCCTCCACCACCACCACGCCGTCGTGCTGCTGCTGGATGGAGTCTTCCCCAACCTCTCCTTCTCCCCTTGCTGGATCAAGGCGTAGGAGACGTCACCGGGCTGTACGTGTGTTGAACGCGGAGGTGCCGTCCGTTCAGCACTAGGATCATCGGTGATTTGGATCACGACGAGTACGACTCCATCACCCCCGTTCACTTGAACGCTTCCGCTTAGAGATCTACAAGGGTATGTAGATGCACTCTCCTTCCCTCGTTGCTAGATTACTCCATAGATTGATCTTGGTGATGCGTAGAAAATTTTGAATTTCTGCTACGTTCCCTAACAGTGGCATCATGAGCTAGGTGTATGCGTAGTTTCTATGCACGAGTAGAACACAAAGCAGTTGTGGGCGTTGATTTTGTCAATTTACTTGCCGTTACTAGTCTTATCTTGATTCGGCGGTATCGTGGGATGAAGCGGCCCGGACCGACCTTACACGTACTCTTACGTTAGACTGGTTTCACCGACTGACATGCACTAGTTGCATAAGGTGGCTAGCGGGTGTCTGTCTCTCCCACTTTAGTCGAATCGGATTCGATGAAAAGGGTCCTTATGAAGGGTAAATAGAAATTGGCATATCACGTTGTGGTTTTGGCGTAGGTAAGAAACGTTCTTGTTAGAAACCTATAGCAGCCACGTAAAAACTTGCAACAACAATTAGAGGACGTCTAACTTGTTTTTGCAGCATATGCCTTGTGATGTGATATGGCCAAAAGGATGTGATGAATGATATATGTGATGTATGAGATTGATCATGTTCTTGTAATAGGAATCACGACTTGCATGTCGATGAGTATGACAACCGGCAGGAGCCATAAGAGTTGTCTTTATTTATTTATGACCTGCATGTCAACATAAATGTCATGTAATTACTTTACTTTATTGCTAAAGTGTTAGCCATAGTAGTAGAAGTAATAGATGACGAGACAACTTCAAGAAGACACGATGATGGAGATCATGGTGTCATGCCGGTGACAACGATGATCATGGAGCCCCGAAGATGGAGATCGAGATGAGCAAAATGATATTGGCCATATCATGTCACTATTTGATTGCATGTGATGTTTATCATGTTTTACATCTTATTTCCTTAGAACGACGGTAGCTTAAATAAGATGATCCCTCACTAAAATTTCAAGAAAGGTGTTCCCCCTAACTGTGCACCGTTGCGAAGGTTCGTTGTTTCGAAGAACCACGTGATGATCGGGTGTGATAGATTCTAATGTTCGAATACAACGGGTGTAAGCCAGATTTACACACGCAATACACTTAGGTTGACTTGACGAGCCTAGCATGTACAGACATGGCCTCGGAACACGGAAGACCGAAAGGTCGAGCATGAGTCGTATAGAAGATACGATCAATATGAAGATGTTCACCGATGTTGACTAGTCCGTCTCACGTGATGATCGGACACGGCCTAGTTGACTCGGATCATGTTTCACTTAGATGACTAGAGGGATGTCTATCTGAGTGGGAGTTCATTAGATGAACTCAATTATCATGAACATAGTCTAAATTGTCTTTGCAAATATGTTGTAGATAAATAGCTCACGTTGTAGCTCCCTGTTTCAATACGTTCCTAGAGAAAGACCAAGTTGAAAGATATTGTAAGCACTAATGCGGACTAGGTCCATAGTCCGAGGAGTGTCCTCACTGCTACACAGAAGGCTTACGTCTTTGATGCACCGCTCGATGTGCAAACCCCTACAACGTCGTGTGTGGATGTTGTGAACACCTGACAGACACATCCTGATGACTACTTGATAGTTTAGTGCACCATACTTTACGGCTTAGAATCGGGATTCCAATGACGTTTTGAACGCCATAGAACATATGAGATGTTCCAAGAGCTGAAATTGGGATTTCAGGCTCATGCCCGTGTTGAGAGGTGTGAGACCTCTGACAAGTTCTTTTGCCAACAAGATGGAGGAGAATAGCTCAGCTAGTGAGCATGTGCTTAGAATGTCTGGGTGCTACAATCACTTAAATCAAGTGGGAGTTAAAGTTCCAGATAAGATAGTGATTGATAGAGTTCTCTAGCCACTATCACTAAGCTACTAGATCTTCGTGATGAACTATGACATGCAAGGGATGGAGTTGATCCCGGAGCTGTTCGCGGTGCTTAAGACCGTAAAGGGTAGAAATCAAGAAGGATCATCAAGTGTTGATGGTTTAACAAGACCACTGGTTTCAAGAAGGGCAAGGGCTAGAAGGGAAACTTCATGGATGGTAAACCAGTTTCCGCTCCAGTGAAGGAACCCAAGGTTGAAGCCAAACCCGAGACTAAGTGCTTCTATTGTAAGGGGAACGGTCACTGGTAGCGGAATTACCCCAAATGCATGGTAGATAATAAGGCTGGCAACTTCAAAGTTTATACGTGTCGTTAATGTGTACCTCACTAGTACTCCTGGTAGCACTTGGGTATTGGATACCGGTTCAGTTACTATTATTGGTGACTTGAAGCAAAAGCTACGGACTAAACGGAGACTGGCTGAGGGCGAGATGACGATGTGTGTTGGAAGTGTTTCCAAAGTTGATGAGATCACCATCGCACGCTCCATCTGCCTTCGGGATTAGTATTGAACCTAGATAAATGTTAACAGGTGTCTACGTTGAGCATGAATATGATTAGATCATGTTCATTGCAATACGGTCATTCATTTAAGTTAGAGAATAATGGTTATTCTGTTTACATGAATGATACCTTTCATGGTCATGCACCCTATGTGAATGGTTCATTGAATCTCGGTCGTGGTAATACACATGTTCACGCCAAAAGATGTAGAGTTAATGATAGTACCACTTTCTCGTGGCACTGCCGCTTAGGTCATATTGGCGTAAGATGCATGAAGAAACTCCATGTCAATGGATGTTTGGAGTCACTTGATTTTGAATCACTTGACACATGCGAGCCATGCCTCATGGGCAGGATGACTAAGACCCCGTTTTCAGGTACAATGAAACGGGCAAGTAACTTGTTGGAAATCATACATGCTGATGCGTGTGATCCAATGAGAATTGAAGCGTGCGATGGGTATCGCTATTTTCTCATCTTCACTGACGATTTGAGTAGATATAGGTATATTTACTTAATGAAGCACAAGTCTGAAACGTTTGAAAAGTTCAAGCGATTTCAGAGTGAAGTTAAGAATCATCATAACAAAAAGATCATGTTCCTATGATCTGATCAAAAGGGGATTTTCTGAGTTATGAGTTTGGCAATCACTTAAGACATTGTGGAATTGTTTCACAGTTGAAGCCACCTGGAACACCACAGAGTAATGGCGTGTCCGGACGTCGTAATCGAACCTTATGAGATATGGTATGATCTATGATGTCTCTTACCGATCTACCGTTTTCATTTTGAGGTTATGCGTTAGAGACAGCTGCATTCACTTTACATAGGACACCATCTAAGTCCGTTGAGACGACATCGTATGAACATTGGTTTGGCAAGAAACCGTCGTTTCTTAATGTTTGGGGCTGCAATGCTTAAGGCTTCAGCCAGAGAAGCTCGAACCCAAAGCGGACAAACACATCTTCATAGGATACCCAAAGGTGACATTGGGTATACCTTCTATCTCAGATCCGAGGGCAAATTGTTTGTCGCTAAGAATGGGTCCTTTCTCGAGAAGGAGTTTCTCTCTAAAGAATTGAGTGGGAGGAAGATAGAACTTGATGAGGTTGTCGAACCTTTACTTCAACCAGAGAGTGACGCAACACAGAAAGATGTTTTCTGTGGCGCCTACGTCTGTTGAATAGGAAGTTAATGATAGTGATCATGAAGCTTCGGATCAAGTTGCTATCGAACCTCGTAGGTCGACAAGGATATGTACTACTCCTAAGTGGTACGGTAATCCTGTCTTAGATATCATGTTGTTAGACAACAATGAACCTACGAGCTATGGAGAAGCGATGGTGGGCCTGTATTCCGACAAATGGTTAGAAGCCATGAAATCCGAAATAGGATCCATATATCAGAACAAAGTATGGACTTTGGTGGACTTGCCCGATGATCGGCAAGCCATTGAGATAAATGGATCTTTAAGAAGAAGACGAACGTGGGCGGTAATGTTACCGTCTATGAAGCTCGACTTGTGGGAAAGAGTCTTTTCACAAGTTCAAGGAGTTGACTACGATGAGAATTTCTCACCCGTAGCGATGCTTAAGTCCGTCGGAATCATGTTAGCATTAGCTGTATTTTTCGATTATGAAATCTTACAGATGGATGTCAAAACAAGTTTTCTTACCAGTTTTCGTAAGAAAAGTTGTATGTGATACAATAAAAGGTTTTGACGATCCTAAGGATGCTAAAAGGTATGCTGGCTCCAGCAATCCTTCTATGGACTAGAGCAAGCATCTCGGAATCGGAATATATGTTTTTGATGGAGTGATCAAAGCTTTTAGGTTTATACAATGTTTGCTAGAAACTTGTATTTACAAGAAAGTGAGTGGGAGCACTACAACATTTCTAATAAGTATATGTGGATGACATATTGCTGATTCGAAATAATGTAGAATTTCTGAAAACCATAAACGGTTGTTTGAAGAGTGATTTTCAAAGGAAGACCTGGATAAAGCTGCTTACATATTGGGCATCAAGATCTATAGAAATAGATCAAGACGCCTGATGATACTTTCAAAGAATGCACACCTTGACATGTTTTTGAAAGAGTTCAAAATAGATCAGTCAAAGAAGGGGTTCTCACCTGAGTTGTAAGGTGTGAAGTTGAGTAAGACTCAAAGATTGACCACGGCAGAAGAAAGAGGAAGGACGAAGGTCGTCCCCTATGCTCTTGTCATAGGCTCTATACGGTATGCCATGCTGAGTACCGCACCTGATGTGTGCCTTGCCACATGTCTGGCAAGAGGGTACAAAGGTGATCTAGGAGTAGATCACCAGATAGCGGTCAAAATTATCCTTAGAGGAATAAGGAAATGTTTCTCGGTTATGGAGGTGATAAAGAGTTCGACATAAAGAGTTACGTCGATGCAAGCTTAACACCTATCCGGATAGCTCTGAGTAGAGATACCGGATACGTATAATGGAGCAACAATTTGGAATAGCTCCAAGTGGAACGTGGTAGCAGCATCTACGATATAAAGTTTTGCGAAATACATAGGGATCTGAATATGGCAAGACCCGTTGACTACAACCTCTCTCACAAGCATAACATGATCAAACCCAGAACTCTTTGAGTGTTTATCACATAGTGATGTGAACTAGATCATTGAGTCTAGTAGACTCTTGGATGTTGGTCACATGGCGATGTGACCTGTGAGTGTTAATCACATGGCGATGTGAACTAGATTATTGACTCTAGTGCAAGTGGGAGACTGTTGGAAATATGCCCTAGAGGCTATAATAAATTGGTTATTATTATATTTCCTTGTTCATGATAATCATTTATTATCCATGCTAGAATTGTATTGATAGGAAACTCAGATACATGTGTGGATACATAGACAACACCATGTCCCTAGTAAGCCTCTAGTTGACTAGCTCGTTGATCAATAAATGGTTACGGTTTCCTGACCATGGACATTGGATGTCGTTGATAACGGGATCACATCATTAGGAGAATGATGTGATGGACAAGACCCAATCCTAAGCCTAGCACAAAGATCGTGTAGTTCGTATGCTAAAGCTTTTCTAATGTCAAGTATCATTTCCTTAGACCATGAGATTGTGCAACTCCCGGATACCGTAGGAGTGCTTTGGGTGTGCCAAACGTCACAACGTAACTGGGTGGCTATAAAAGTTCACTACAGGTATCTCCGAAAGTGTCTGTTGGGTTGGCACGAACGAATCGAGACTGGGATTTGTCACTCCGTGTAAACGGAGAGGTATCTCTGGGCCCACTCGGTAGGACATCATCATAATGTGCACAATGTGATCAAGGAGTTGATCACGGGATGATGTGTTATGAACGAGTAAAGAGACTTGCCGGTAACGAGATTGAACAAGGTATCGGGATACCGACGATCGAATCTCGGGCAAGTATAGTACCGCTAGACAAAGGGAATTGTATACGGGATTGATTAAGTCCTTGACATCGTGGTTCATCCGATGAGATCATCATGGAACATGTGGGAGCCAACATGGGTATCCAGATCCCGCTGTTGGTTGTTGGCCGGAGAGGTGTGTCGGTCATGTCTGCATGGTTCCCGAACATAGGGTCTACACACTTAAGGTTCGATGACGCTAGGGTTATAGGGAAAGTATGTACGCGGTTACCGAATGTTGTTCGGAGTCTCAGATGAGATCCCGGACATCACGAAGAGTTCCGGAATGGTCCGGAGGTAGAGATTTATATATGGGAAGTCCTGTTTTGGTCACTGGAAAAGTTTCGGGGGTGCTATCGGTAACGTACCGGGACCACCGGGAGGGTCCCGGGGGTCCACCAGGTGGGGCTACCTGCCCCAGAGGGCTGCGTGGGCCAAGTGTGAGAGGGGACCAGCCCCAGGTGGGCTGGTGTGCCCTCCCACCAAGGCCCAAGGCGCCTCCAAGAGGGGAAGGGGCAAACCCTAGGGCAGATGGGCCCTAAGGCCCACCCTAGGTGCGCCTCCCCCTCTCCCCCTTGTGGCCGCCACCCTAGATGGGATCTAGGGCTGCCGCACCCCTTGGGGTGGGAACCCTAGGTGGGGGCGCAGCCCTCCTTATCCCCCTATATATAGTGGAGACAAAGGGGCAGCCCAACACGCGATTCAATCTCCCTGTTGGCGCAGCCCTACCCCTCTCCCTCCTCGTCTCTCGTAGGTCTTGGCGAAGCCTTGGCGGAGCCCCGCGCTCCTCCACCACCACCACGCCGTCGTGCTGCTGCTGGATGGAGTCTTCCCCAACCTCTCCTTCTCCCCTTGCTGGATCAAGGCGTAGGAGACGTCACCGGGCTGTACGTGTGTTGAACGCGGAGGTGCCGTCCGTTCAGCACTAGGATCATCGGTGATTTGGATCACGACGAGTACGACTCCATCACCCCCGTTCACTTGAACGCTTCTGCTTAGCGATCTACAAGGGTATGTAGATGCACTCTCCTTCCCTCGTTGCTAGATTACTCCATAGATTGATCTTGGTGATGCGTAGAAAATTTTGAATTTCTGCTACGTTCCCCAACACCAAGGGCAAGCTGAGGAATAGTATTAAAGTAAGTATTTCACTCGTTATCGTAATCCACCTGGGAGTTCCATGGTGCGACGTAGCTTTCTGCCTCCTTGGTTGCTGCATCATGTGTTCGGCAATCATGCTGCCGGACAGGGTTTCCAGAGATTAAAGTCCTGAAAAGAAAAAAATAAATAACCAGGCGGGAAGCCCCTAGTGCGGTTTAGGCCGCGTCTTGGAGCATGCCGTAGTCATGCCCCCCTCCCCACCTGTGCCCATGGTATTTTTAATGCGTAATTATGTACGCGTGGCACAGATTTCGCCGTTAGGCTGGGACCGGGGTGGGGGCCGTATTGCTATGCGAGCTCGGAACGTGCCAGGCGGTCCTGTTGCCGATTACTCCGGGCGTGCTTGAAGGTGTTCGGATCCTTAATCGCCGAACTAGTGGATTGCCTTAGGAGGCTGCTTTGCGCTTCTGCTGCGAGGGCCGTAGTGTGCTCCTCCGTTCGGAGAGAGCGTTCCATGTTTCCATTAACTGTAATGACCCCCCGAGGTCCTGGCATCTTGAGCTTGAGGTATGCATAATGCGGTACCGCATTGAATCTCGCAAATGCGGTTCGCCCGAGCAGTGCATGATAACCACTGCGGAACGGGACTATATCAAAGATTAACTCTTCGCTTCAGAAGTTATCCGGGGATCCGAAGACCACTTCTAGTGTGACTGAGCCTGTGCAATTGGCCTCTACACCTGGTATGACGCCTTTAAAGGTCGTTTTTGTGGGTTTGATCCTTGAGGGGTCTATACCCATTTTGCGCACTGTGTCCTGATAAAGCAGGTTCAGGCTGCTGCCGCCATCCATAAGGACTCGAGTGAGGTGAAATCCGTTAATGATTGGGTCTAGGATTAGTGCGGCAAATCCGCCATGACGGATACTAGTGGGGTGGTCCCTGCGATCGAAGGTGATCGGACAGGAGGACCATGGGTTGAACTTTGGGGCGACTGGCTCCAACGCATATACGTCCCTAAGCGCACGCTTCCGTTCCCTCTTGGGGATGTGGGTTGCATATATCATGTTCACCGTCCGCACTTGTGGGGGGGACCTCTTCTGTCCTCCGGTGTTCGGCTGCCGGGGCTCTTCCTCGTCATCGCTATGTGGCCCCTTATCTTTGTCTTCGGCAATTAACTTGCCGGCCTGCTTGAACACCCAACAATCCCTGTTGGTGTGGTTGGCTGGCTTGTCTGGGGTGTCGTGTATTTGACACGAGCGATCGAGTATACGGTCCAAACTGGACGGGTCTGGAGTGCTTCGTTTGAATGGCTTTTTCCGCTGACCGGGTTTAGAGCCTTTGAATCCGGCATTGACTGTCGTATCTTCAGTATTATCGCTGTTAATGCGGCGCTTATGTTTGTTGCGACGTGACCTGCTATTGCCGTCCTTGATATCCGAAGTACCATGGTTCTTTGATATGTTATTACTGCGAGCCAGCCAGCTGTCTTCTCCCGCACAAAGCGGGTCATGAGTGTCGTGAGGGTTGCCATAGATTTCGGCTTTTCCTGACCAAGGTGCCGGGCTAGCCACTCGTCACGAATGTTGTGCTTGAAAGCTGCTAGGGCCTCTGCATCCGGACAGTCAACGATTTGATTTTTCTTTGTTAGGAATCGTGTCCAGAATTGCCTGGCCGATTCCTCTGGCTGCTGAATTATATGGCTTAGGTCATCGGCGTCTGGTGGTCGCACGTAAGTGCCCTGAAAGTTGTCGAGGAATGCGGCTTCCAGATCTTCCTAACAGCCAATGGACTCTGTTGGCAAGCTGTTGAGCCAATGCCGAGATGGTCCTTTAAATTTGAGTGGGAGGTATTTGATTGCGTGTAGGTCATCACCGCGGGCCATGTGGATGTGTAGGAGGAAATCCTCGATCCATGCCGCAGGATCTGTCATGCCATCGTATGATTCTATATTTACGGGTTTGAAACCCTCTGGGATTTGATGATCCATTACTTCGTTTGTGAAGCATAGGGGGTGTGCGACGCCTCTGTACTGGGCTATGTCGTGACGCAGATCAAATGAGTCTTGTCCGCTGTGTTCGGCCCGACCGGTCTTACTTTTACTGTATCCGGCGTGACGATTGTCGTCTCGCATAGTGGCGCGCCCTCGTGATCCGTAGATCGATCTTGCATGTTTTGCTTTGTCCTCCAATACGGCTCGCAGGTCTGGCGTATTTCCTCATGCCTTTTTATTTGAATGGCGTCGGGGTGCAGGCTGAGCTTTTGGCTGGAATGCCTCTCTATCGCGGCCACAAGGTGGCAGATCAGCCGCGTCATACGCTTCTTCCTCCAGTCGAGGTAACAACCTGCATTTTGGGTAACTCTTGGAGGGGCATTCGAGCTTATATTCCTCGGCCGCGTGGACTTCAGTCCATCTGTCAGCTAGCAGATCTTGATCAGCTTGAAGCTACTGCTGCTTTTTCTTAAGGCTATTTGCCATGGCTATAAGTCGGCGCTTGAAGCGCTCTTGTTCGACGGGATTCTCTGGCACAACGAATTCGGCATTGTCGAGGCTTGCCTCGTCTTCGGAGGGGGGCATGTAATTATCGTCCTCCCCTCTCCATCTGCCGCTCTCTCTGGAGGGCTGGTCTTTCCATCCTCCTGTCCTAGATCGTGCTGGAGGGGATTGTTGCCATCTTCGGCACTATCCGGAGTGTTATTATCTCCTGTGTTGGTATCACCATTTTTGCTTTGGCGGGACTTAGAGCGGCGCCGCTGATGTCAGCGCTTGGGTTGCTTTTTGGAGGGGTCATCCTCCGCTGTCTCGTCGCCATTACCTTCTTTGGGTGTGTCCACCATGTATATATCGTATGATGAGGTGGCTGTCCAATGCCTGTGGGCTGTGGTTCCTCTTCGTCTCCCGCATCGTCGTCCATACCGTCGATGTCTTCGGAGTCGAAGTCGAGCATGTCGGTTAAGTCGTCGACAGTGGCTACTAAGTGGGTGGTGGGTGGGCAGCGAATTTCTTCGTCATCCGCATCTCAATCCTGCCGGACATAGTTCGGCCAGGATCCTCCTGACAAGGAGAGAGACCTTAATGAGTTCAGTATGTCGCCAAAGGGTAAGTGCTGAAAAATATCCGCGGAGGTAAACTCCATGATCGGCGCCCAATCGGATTCGCTAGGAACGGGCGCGGGCGGTTCGGAGTCCGTGGCCGGAGAAGGGCCCGGCAGTCTGACAACACGGCTCTCGCGCAAGGTAAGGTCGATGTTCGGCTCGATCGCCGCTGAGGATAAGGCCTCTGTGGCGGGGTCCATCCACCCGTCCATGGACGGCGCAACTGGCTCCGAATTGAGGGTCGGAGCGGCTGCCGGTGCGATCTCCTGAACACTGTCTGATGGTAGAGCTAAATCGTACTCATCGTGACGCACAAGGCAGAGGCTCGAATCCGTCGAAGATCAAGTCTCCACGGACATCGGCCGTGTAGTTTAACCTTCCAAACCTGACCTGGTGGCCAGGGGCGTAACTTTCGATCTGCTCTAGATGGCCAAGCGAGTTGGCCCGCAGTGCGAAGCCGCCGAACACAAGGATCTGTCCGGGGAGAAAAGTCTCACCCTGGACTGCATCGCTATCGATGATCATAGGAGCCATCAAGCCTAACGGCGACGACACAGAGGAACTCTCAATGAAAGCACCAATGTCGGTGTCAAAACCGGCGGATCTCGGGTAGGGGGTCCCGAACTGTGTGTCTAAGGCGGATGGTAACAGGAGGCAGGGAACACGATGTTTTACCCAGGTTCGGGCCCTCTTGATGGAGGTAAAACCCTACGTCCTGCTTGATTAATATTGATGATATGGGTAGTACAAGAGTAGATCTACCACGAGATCAGAGAGGCTAAACCTTAGAAGCTAGCCTATGGTATGATTGTATGTTGTCCTACGGACTAAAACCCTCCGGTTTATATAGACACCGGAAAGGGCTAGGGTTACACAAGGTCGGTTACAAAGGAGGAGATACACATATCCATATTGCCTAGCTTGCCTTCCACGCCAAGTAGAATCCCATCCGGACACGAGACGAAGTCTTCAATCTTGTATCTTCATAGTCCAACAGTCCGGCCAAAGGATATAATCTGGCTGTCCGGAGACCCCCTAATCCAGGACTCCCTCAGTGCCCAACACGCCACCAAAATAGCATAAATTTTTGTTTCATATCTTCACTCACCTTATCTAGCAGGACTAGGACCCAACCCCTTCCAGTATATTCTATTTCATGCTCAGGGGGCAGGTTCCATACCTCCTTGAGTTCGTGCCACAGGGCCCTTACAAATGTGCATCGATGTGCCATATGGAAACCTGTTTCATCCTCGGCCCCACATACATTACAAATCGGGGTGAGACCTGGGATGCGACGAAATCTATTAGTTTGAACTGTCAGTGACTTCGTTCCTAGTCTCCATGTAAAAATACGTACTTTTTGGGATACATTTGTCTTTCAGATATTATTCCAAATACTGCGATCCCCTTGGGTATTGTGGCTGGACCCAATCACCACAGAATCCTTTTCGTCCATGGCTAATCGATATGTGCTACGAACACTGAAAATTCCAATTTTTTCGAGCTGCCAAGCAATATAATCCTCATCACCATAATTTGGTAGTCGGATACTTAAAATATCATTTGCGTCTTCGCGTGTAAATATACGCGTGAAGTAATCCTCCTTCCAAGCATGACTCGCCTGGTCGATGAGGTCTGCTACCCACTGAGTTCGGGAGCTTGTTGGGTTTATATTTATTTTCATCTTTCCTCTCTGGATCCAATTGTCTCTCCAAATGCGGACACTATTTCCGTTGCAAATGCGCCAAATACATCCTTTTTTAAGGAGTTCCAAACCATGCATGATGCCCTGCCAATCCGGCGACGCATTATGAATAAACGTCGTGTCTAGCAGATCAGCCCCATGGTAGTATTTTGCCTTAAGCACTCTCGCGCACAAGCTGTCAGGATGTGCAATAAGTCGCCAGGCTTGCCTAGCAAGAAGAGCCTGATTAAAAACTTTAAGATCTTTGAATCCCATACCTCCTTGGCTTTTACGTCTTGTAAGTTTCTCCCAACTCAACCAATGAATACGTCGACGATCTTTATCATCTCCCCACCAAAAGTCTCTGGTCATGTGCATGAGCTCCTCACAAAGGGTTGCTGAGAACTTGAAAACACTCATTGCAAAAGTGGGGATCGCTTGGGCCACTGATTTAATTAGTGTCTCCTTAGCTCCACTGGAAGAATATTTTTCTGTCCAATCATTCATTCTTTTCCTTGCTTTATCTTTTGTGTGCTTGAATTTCCCTTTTACCATACGTCCTTTTGGAACTGGCAAACCCAGGTATTTCTCCTCAAAAGTCACAATCACTACATTCAGGATATTTATTACGTCATGTCCATCTTCTTGTGAGCATTTGTTTCCAAGGAGCAGAGAGCATTTAGATGGACTTATTAGCTGTCCAGTGGCTCTCTCATAGTTGTCCAGGATGTTCTTTACCTTATTGGCTTGATCACTATTAGCTTTAAAAAATAGCAGGCTGTCATCCGCGAATAAAAGGTGTGAAATACCAAGGCTTTGTCTACAAATTTTCAGCTCCTGTAATTCACTCGTTTCCACCTTACTCTGTATTAGCCGTGAGAGCCCATCAGCGACAAAGAGAAAGAGATAAGGGGAAATTGGATCTCCCTGTCTCAAACCACACGTAGGAGTGAAGCTCTGCAATAGGTTCCTGTTGAAATGAACAGAGTATTTTTACTGTTTTCACACAAGTCATGATCCATTGTATCCATTTTTCTGCAAAACCCAATCTTCTCATCACCCCTTCAAGGTAATTTCAGTCAACTCTGTCATAGGCCTTTGCGAGGTCTAATTTGTATGCGCAATATTTTCCTTTTGCGTCAAAACTTTTTTAAATGCTATAGATACATTCAAATGCAATCAGAGCATTGTCCGTAATCATTCGCCCTGGAATGAAGGCACTTTGCGTTGGGGCTATCAAATCATGGAGCAGTGGTCTCAATCTATTTACCAAACATTTTGAAAAAAATAATTGTACACTACATTGCATAGGCTGATAGGCCTATAGTCTTTTAGGGAGCTCGGGTTTTCCTTCTTCGGTATTAGCACTATAACAGTATTATTAACTCCTTCCGGCATGACGCCCGAACTGAAGAACTATTTTACTGCCTTGATCACCTCATTTTTCAGAGTACCCCAATGCCTTTTGATAAAATCTCGCAGGGAACCATCTGCGCCCAGAGCCTTCAGAGGGCCTATTTGGAACAATGCATTACTGATCTCTTCATCGGAAAATTCACTACACAACATTTCATTTAACTGCTCTGTGATTAATGGTTCAATCTTATCTAAAATAATATCAGGTTGTACTCCCTGATTGGCTGTGTATAACTTCTGAAAAAAGGATGTAGCAAGCACCTCCATCTCCTGAATATTATCCGTCATGGTACCATCATCCTTCTCCAGCTGACTAATTTTATTTTTCTTTTTCCTCCAAGTCGCCTTGCGGTGAAAAAAATCTGTATTTCTATCACCATCACGGAGATAATCCATCCTCGATCTTTGTTTCCAAAAAAGCTCTTCCTTCTCTAGCAGACTATCTAGCTCCTTTTCTAGTCTTTTTTGAATCGCTTGTTTATTCGGATTATTGCTATGTATTATAGCTTCCAGTTCCTTCCTTGTCTTTTCTATCTTCCTTGGGACCGAGCCCACTCTCTTATTGTTGGAAATATGAGCAATTTACCAAATGATTTTATTAACAGAAATACTAGATAAAGCATGACTAATATAGTAGAGATAAAACAAGTCATGCATTCTGACAGAGAGAATGTAAATAGCTTCCGCATATATGAACCATAGCCTATCATATCCATAGCAGACAGTAGAACTAGTTGCATATATGAGGTAGAACCTAACATATTTAGGGCAAGTACTAGTACGAGAAATTGCAGCAGGATATCTAATAGAAAGAAGAACACATACGGGATAGCAGCAGCAGTAGCACTGGACTTGGGGTCGGTGTCCTCGCCAGCCATGTCGTCGAGGAGGTTGTCGACGTCGGGGAAGTAGTCATCGGAGTCCGGGGCATCTGTGACGAAGGATTCAGTCAGTAGTCGCGCAGAGCGCTCCCCAAAAACCTTATAACCCTTCTCCCATACAGGACTCAAAGAGGTGCGGTTTCGGAGGCCTACTGTCCCGACCTGCGGTGCACGCCGCAAGCTGGGATGAGGAAGACAGCAGCAGCTCAGAGATTGGAACCGGTGGCGAGAGGAAGGAGAAGTTCTGGTGCATCTCTCTGAGAGGAGCGACCTCCCTTTTATAGGCACAAGAGAAGGAGGCGAGAGGCTGCGCCGGGAGCTAAAGGGAACGTGGGAGATGAAACGAACAGACAGCCGCCGAAGGGTGCAGCGTTCGTATTCAATATCCACTACAGCAAAACTTTCCATCTCCCGAGTGACCTTTCGTATACCCGTAGTGCGTGGCAAAAATTTAGACATCGGCTCGGCTCATTCCCGCAACCCGCAGCGCGTCGTGACGAGGCGTGGCGAGGCGGGCGCGGAGGAGGAGCGCGTGTGGATGTCCCTCTTGTTCTCATGCTTATACAAGTGGGGAAAGAACCTCCCTTATAAGGAGGTCCAACTCCCACTAAACTAGCAATGTGGGACTAAACTTTAGTAGTATACCTTGCTTTGCACAAATGGGCTAAGTGGGCCTCTAGGATTTATTAGGAATTTCTGAAATAGTTATTGGGCTGCTCCCAATATAGACTAAATTCCAGCAATCCCCCACCAGATCCCGAAGGCACATAGAAATTTGCCTTTGGTTCCAAAACACTGTTTTATATACCGGTACTGCAGTGGAGACTGTTAAGTTGAACTTCCACCTAGAACTCTATGCTACACTAGTAAGCAACTTGAATAGTGGACTGGGCCTTGAACTGCAAGTTTTCTGCGAATCTAGCTTCACATAAAGCCTTGACCGATACGTGGCTATCGTGGGTCTTCCCCGTGGGTGGAGCTTATGCGTCATACTCCGAGACCTTTCATGAGTTTACTAGAGAGAACCCTACTCTCATAGATTGCGACGTTTAACAATCAGACTCATATAGGTGCGTTCTTCAAAAGATGCTCTGCAGGACAACATCTCTGCTTCAAAGAGCCACTTAGAACACATTAAGATATACATCAATCTGCCATGCAGATTAGGAGAGTATTGCATCTTCATGGAGTGGTATTGTGAATAGTAAGGATACTCTCCTCTCAGTTGACCAACAGCTTGTCTTCCACATCTAATTCACGGGATCTCCGATCACAAAGAATAGGTTACCACTGTGAACAACTCATATTGTGGGTCTCATACCCATCTCCCTCGATGCATTATCTATCATATTACGTGATAGATCCTTAGTAAAAGGATCTGCCAGATTTTTAGACGTTTGGATATAATCCAACGCAATAACTCCGGAGTTTTTCATTTTCCTGACAGACTTTAACCTTCTCTGAACGTGTCTTGATGACTTCATGTTATCCTTTGAGCTGCTCACTTTCGTGATCATTGTTTGATTGTCGCAGTTCATAAGGACACCCGGTACAGGTTTCTCAACAACCGGCAAGTCATTCAAGAGCCGGCGAAGCCAATCTGCTTCAACCGTAGTTGTATCTAGTGATGTGAGTTATGCTTCCATTGTTGACCTCGTTAAGATGGTCTGCTTGCAAGACTTCCAAGAAACAGTGCCACCTCCATGAGTGAATACATAACCGCTCGTGGCCTTTATCTCATCAGCATCTGAGATCCAGTTTGAGTCACTATACCCTTCAAGCACCTTTGGGTGCCCGGTGTAGTGGATTCCATAATTTGCAGTGCCTTTCAAATAACGCAAAGCTCTCTCTAGAGCTTTCCAATGCACATCTCCTGGTTTTGAAACAAACCGACTCAGTTTGCTAACAGCAAAAGAGATGTCAGGTCTTGTAGCACTGGCTAAGTACATAAGCGAGCCAATAATCTAAGAATACTTCAATTGGTCTCTAGCAATTCTTCGATTCTTTCGAAACAACACACTAGCATCATATGGTGTTGGAGAGGGCTTGCTGTCACTGTAGCCAAAGCGACTCAAGATCTTTTCCACATAGTGAGATTGAAGCAATGTAATCCCACCATCATCGTCTCTCAACAACTTGATGTTCAGAATGACATCAGCCACTCCTAAATCTTTCATCTCAAAACAACGAGATATGAAATTTTTGACCTCCTTAATAACATTCAGATTTGTTCCAAAAATCAGTATGTCATCAACATACAAGCAAAGGATAACTCCCTCGCCCCCACCATGGCGATAGTACACACATTTGTCAGCTTCGTTTACAACAAAGCCTGCATCTGTTAAAGTTCTTTCAAACTTCTCATGCCACTGTTTGGGTGCTTGCTTGAGTCCATACAAAGACTTCAGCAACTTGCACACTTTTCCTTCGTGACCATCTAGTACAAACCCATCTGGTTGTTCCATATAAATTTCCTCGTCCAACTCTCCATTTAGGAAAGCAGTCTTAACATCCATTTGATGAACAAGAAGACCATGTGAGGCAGCTAGTGAAAGTAGAACTCGAATAGTGGTCAGTCGAGCCATATGTGAGTAAGTATCAAAGAAGTCTTCACCTTCCTTTTGGGTATAACCCTTAGCCACGAGCTGAGCCTTGTACTTTTCAATAGTACCATCAGGCCTAAGCTTCTTCTTGAATACCCATTTGCATCCTATAGGTTTGCACCCATAAGGACGATCAGTTATCTCCCAAGTTTCATTTGCTAAGATGGAATCCATCTCGCTACGAACCGCTTCCTTCCAGTAGTCAGCATCTTCAGATGCATAAGCCTCTGAAATAGAACTGGGAGTGTCATCTATGAGATACATAAGAAAATCATCACCAAAGGACTTTGCAGTCCTCTGTCTCTTGCTCCTAGTAGGAACTTCATTGTTTTCCTCCACAGGACTTTCAAAGTGTTCTATCGAAATGGTAGGTTTGGTAATTGTAACCGGTTCCTGATTCGATGAACTAGGCATCTCCTGATTAGATGAGGTAGCCATATCCTTCATGGGAAAGATATCTTCAAAGAAAGTCACATCATTCGACTCCATGATCGTACCGACATGCATGTCAGGTACCTCAGATTTTACAACCAAGAATCTATAGCCAATGCTATGAAAAGCATATCCCAGGAAAACACAATCCACAGTCTTTGGTCCAAGCTTCCGCTTCTTTGGAATTGGAACATTGACTTTCGCCAAACAACCCCATGTTCGTAGATAAGAGAGTTTTAACCTTTTCTTCTTCCATTCCTCGAATGTAGTTATCTCTTTGTTCTTTGTGGGGACTCAGTTCAGGACATGACATGCTGTCAATATCGCCTCCCCCCACCATGCCTTGGAGAGACCCAATGTGTCTAACATGACGTTAACCAAACCAGTTAGAGTACGGTTCTTTCTTTCGGCCACCCCATTTGACTAAGGTGAGTAGGGAGGCGTCCTCTCATGGATTATACCATGTTCCGCACAAAAAGCATCAAATTCATTGGAAAAATACTCTCCACCACGGTCGGACCTAAGTCGCTTGATTTTTCGATCAAGTTAGTTTTCCACTTCAGCTTTATAGATCTTGAAAAAGTTCAAAGCCTCATCCTTAGATTTTAGAAGATACACACGACAGTATCTAGTGGAGTCGTCAATTAACGTCATGAAATATTTATTTCCACCTTTTGTCAAAACACCATTCATTTCACATAGATCTGAATGTATGAGCTCTACTGGTGCAAGATTTCTCGTTTCCGCAGTCGTGTGAGACTTACGAGGTTGCTTAGCTTGCACACAAACTTGACACTTAGATCCCTTGACAGTGGTGAAACTAGGGATTAAGTTCAACTTCGCTAGTCGCGACATGCAACTAAAATTAACATGACACAGACGTGAATGCCACACACTGGATTCACTATTGTTGCAAATATGATTAACAACTTTATTGCAAACGTCTGATAAGGATAAACGAAACAGACCTCCTGACTCATAGCCTTTACCAACAAAGGTTCCATACTTGGATATTACAAATTTATTCGACTCAAAGACAAGCTTGTAGCAATCTCTACACATAAGAGATCCGCTAACAAGATTTTTATTGACGGAGGGGACATAATGCACGTTCTTCAGCCGCACGATCTTCCCCGAAGTAAACTTCAGATCGACCGTGCCAACACCACGAACAGAAGCACTTGAACTGTTGCCCATCAGCACGGTTGAAGTCCCTGCGGTCTGATAAGACGAAAACATGGAAATACCACCGCATACATGCACATTAGCACTCGTGTCAATCAACCAATCAGGAGAATGACATACTGAAAGAATAGTGGGAAATATACCATACCCATCATCCTTCATGTCAGTGTCTCCAATGATAACATTAGCGGTCTTGCTGCCTTTCCCAGGGTGACGCCTGTCATAGCGATTAGGGCAACTAGGAGCCCAATGATCAGGATCCCCACACACATGACAGACACCTTTCTTCTTGTCATTCTTCTTCTTGAAGTTCGTGTGTTGCACAACCTTATTCTTCCCATCAAACTTTTCTTTATCATCAAACTTGCCCTTGCTCTTGAACTTGTGGGGCTGAAAGTTCTTCTTCTATACCAGATTGGCACTAGATCCTCCCTCAATACCTCGAGTACATGTGTCCTTTGCTCTCGCCTTTTCTTCCACATCAAGAGTGCCAATGAGATCCGGGACGGAAAACTCTTGTCTCTTATGCTTCAGCAAGGTAGCAAAGTTCCTCCCTGAAGGGGGAAGCTTAATGATGATACCTCCGGCAACAAACTTGTCTGGTAACATACAACCGAAGTGCTCAAGTTCTCTAGCAAATGACTGTATCTCATGAGCTTGCTCAACCACGG